>NW_028301539.1:20152500-20240000 GCF_042242905.1 Orbicella faveolata
AAGCCTTCCTCGCTTTCGATAACGACTCTTACAATGAAAATGTGTAATCCGCATTCCTAGCAACTGTGGTATGAGCTCAAGCTCTTCATTGACACTGTAGCTCATCCCGGATAAGAAAAAAACACCATCAAAATTAAACCAGACTGTCGGTTATATAAACTGAGGTCTAAGGTTGCTTTCTTTAAAGCACATATTTGACGACAAAGCTTCATCTCTAAGGCAACGCGCAGGACCGCAAACGAGATTAGGTCATGATCAGTTCAAGCGTTATTCGAAAAGCCATCGCCATTAATTTCAGTAAATACCTCTGTTACCAACAAATGCCAATTATTATACCTACCTAGAAAGTGACTTGAAAGGCAGTGAAATGAAATGCAGCGGATTAACTCTGTGCTGATCACTTAATGAGAGAAAAGGCGCCTCCAAACGAACGAGAAAACAAGGTCTTACAAGAGAAAATAAACACTGTTTTCCGTGTCACAAGATTGGAAATAATCCGGTCCTATTGAGAGATGTGTCAATAACACATTGCTCTTTAATCAAACAAAAGACATAAATGGATAATTTTTTATTCAAATTTCAAATGGCTGATTAAAAATAATGAATGACGTTCCTGTTAACTGGCATGGGTTAAATACTCCTCCCCCAAATGGCTTTTAGCCATAATACCACACATAATGACTTTAAATTTGAATAGACGGACAAGTTTACAGTTAAACCTTGCTAATTCGAACTCGGTTATTCCGAATTCCCCGTTATTTCCCCGTTTAAGTCCCTGCGACTTGTTGCTCAAAACGCTTCGTGTGAACTGTTTGTGTGACAAGTACCTGCGACCAGTCCCTTTGTGTAAACTCTTCAGGGGACTAGTTGCAGGGACTAGTCTCCTCGTGTGTGCCGACCTTAAAATTTATTTAATCATTTTTTTCTATGAAAATAATACAACGGTTAATTTTGATAGAAAATTTACTATAGGTAAGGCAAGCAAAATGTACAGTATTGGAACGATTTGAATGCAAATTTCACAACTTTTAAAATGATACTTATCTCCACCATTTGATATTTAAAATCGTTTGTTCGAACCCTGGCTTCGAGATTTCCGGTTAAGATTTTTTCTTGAATATCTCTTATCGTGTCACCTGAGAGCATTTCAACACGGGATGTTTCCTATGTTATCGAGCTTAGACACAAAGTGAGAACTCCCGGGTAAATCATGTAGTTAACATAAAACTAAAATTCAACTTTTGCGACATTCGGGAACTGGTTTTAAAGCTTGCTTTGGATAGGTTTGCCAAATTTATGACGAAAGCACACATCTTTTGAAAAATATGGTCACGTGATCGTGATAAACCCATTGACAGCTGGAGCGTTTTGGCAAGAACGCAAATTTGTGATTTGATTTTCTAGCATGGAGATGGGCTGAGCTGGTTTCAATCTACTCAAAAAGGCATTTACAACATGAAGACATGCCTTTATTTCCACTAGCATCGCGTTTTAAGACATCTGTGAGGGCATGCGCTCAAATCAAAATTTTAAGACGAGAAAGTGACCTGCGTCTTAGGCTTTTCGGTACTTTGTTTTTTCCTCCTTTCTTTTTTCTCCTTTTCTTACCTTTTTGCTGCAGTTGGTCACCTTCTTCTGGTCTTGCTTCTAGTTCAAGAATTTCCGAGAAAGCATCATCGAGACTGGAAATACTTACCACGGCGTCAATCACGGAGTAGACCGGAGTAGTCAAGTGTAGTTGGGGGAAATTTTTCTCCAAGTTTTTCACTCAAATTAGCAAGGATTTTCGTGCATATTTCACGCCCAATTGACCCAATCACTCTGATCTGGGTATCATTGGCAAATGTAATTTCTGACGATTGAGGGACGAATTTAATACAGTTGACTTCCGATAACTCGAACCTTCAGGGGAAATAGAAAAAGGTTCTACAGTTGACTCCCGATAACTCGAACCCTCGCTAACACGAACCTCCAGCTCACTCAAAGTAATTTTCATTTCCCAACAGGCCATTTTCTGCATAATTTTACCCTCGATAACTCGAACTTCCGATAACTAGAACCTTTCTCTATTTCCCCTGAAGGTTCGAGTTATCGGGAGTCGACTGTAGTTATCGGAAGTTCGAGTTATCGAGGGTAAAATTATACAGAAAATGGCCTGAAGGGAAATGAAAATTACTTCGAGTGAGCGGGAGGTTCGAGTTAGCGAGGGTTCGAGTTATCGGGAGTCAACTGTAGTCGCAAATTCTGAGGGCACGTTGGAGAGAATCGCGGTGCATCACGGGATGCTTAGGGACTATTTAAGGTTTTGGCGGGGATTTTTGGCGGGAGATTCAAGTCATTCTAGATCGGTCAGTCGTAGTGTTCGCCCACCTTTTTTAGGATTATGTTTCGATTTGATCAACTTGTGTAAATAATTGTAGAATTCTCTTTCCTAGGCCTCGGAGTCTCGTGCTGCTGCATTAGATAAGGAATACGTTTCCACATATTTTTGGCCACATAAAAAGGGTCGTTTTTCGTATCTGGCGTAGTACAGGTTCTAATTTTTGGGACCATTAGTTACAGTGTTTTGGAACTTTTATTTCTTTAGTGTCTTCAGATTTAAATTGTTTGAAAAAATTGGAGGTAATTTTGTAATTGAGTTAATCTGCATATATTGACAGAGCTCCTTTAAAACTGCCTGTTATTTTTCGTACCAATTTGTTACCAAATTTTTATAATCAGTATATCTTGCTATTCACAGTAAATTCCATAAACAACTCCCACAGCGTATAAATGGTAGTTCCGATACTGATACTGCGCAAAACGGTCGACCGCTGAGTCCCAGGCACATCGGCTCACAATTTTCACGTCTTGTTGATTGATGTCTCCTATGGCCACGTGACAAACGAATTTGTATCTTGGATAACAAAGTTTCTTTACTCGTTCCTTGATCTCCTCGGTTATCTTGAGAGCAGCGTCTTTGCAGAAGTCTGGGTCATACGTCCGCTCAGCCAGGTTTGTTTCCAAAACTTGTTGAATAATTGGTTTAACTCGGTGTTCCTGAAATAATAATAAAATTTATGGAAAAAAAAAAAAAACTTGTATGTGACAACAATCTGAAGCAAGTACACTTGAATTAGCAGCAGTAGGGTATGTGTCCGAATACAAATAGAAAAGTTAACGAGAACTGCGTATTACTCATTAAAGACAAAAAGTAGTATTGACAAAATGAAACTCGGTGCATAAAATGTCCAAACATTTGGTTTAGGCTCTTCATTAGTGAAAGTTCGTTTTGTTTATCCAAATAAACATTCAAAACTGAACTCGGGCTTTCTAGAAATGTTTAGGTCGTTTTGGCACTCTCGTTTTATCTAAAGCTAAAATTTGTTGACCCGTAGGAGTAAACATGTGCTCGCTGAATGGGTTCAGGTTTTTTGCGACAGATGAAAATGATGTCTGTTTAGGTTTCAAGTTCATTTTCATAGCTGTTTAGTCCAACACGGGTTAGGAAAATATACTGAAATTTCACAGTGGAGAAAAGGTTGTAGCAAATACTTCACTTTATTCTTGTAAAACTTTTCATGCAAACCACCATATGAGAAGTTTTTAACAATTCAACTGACCTGAAAGGTTTTTAGGGGTTCCATAACAAAGGGACGAGCCATAGTCAAATTTTCATCAACCAATGAGCTGTCTCGTGCCAATGCACTACTCTGCCGACTCCCCATGTTGCTCATAAAGTCCTCTGGCGACCACGCATGCGTCATGTCAAACTGTCCCCAGTCTCCATGCCGTCGTTTGACTTTGATCAGATGCAGTGACTTCTGTTTTATGTCTTTTGATAAAGAGTGAGCGGCCACAACAGCGTAAATGGAAGGACTTGAGGTTTCGTTTTCCTCTTCAATAGATTTGCTTTCACTTTGGAGTTTGTTGAGTTTCTTTTCTTCCCGTTTACTTTCCATACTGTTATAACTGGCAGGAATCAAGATTATTAACATTGTACTGAAGTTAATTTAACAAATAAAGAAGCTTAAGCCCTGTATTACACTGTGATAAAACACGACGGGCATTTGAGAACACGAGAGAAATGTAGAAAACACGAGCCGCAGGCGAGAGTTCTTCTACATTTCTGGAGTGTTCCCAAATGTCCTGAGTGTTTTATCCCAGTGTATTACACGGCTTAGGCTTCTTCATTTGCTTTATGATATAGAAGTAATGTGGCGAAAAACAATAAAATACGCTTTTTCTATGTCTCATACTCTGATAAAACAGGTTTTTGACCAATTTGAGTGCGCACAGGGTCCCATCTATACTATAAAGATTGTTACAACACTGAGATAAAGCAACACTTTAAGTTCAAAAGTTCATTGTGGGGAAAAATAAACATAATTCAAGACCTCGGCTTGTATTTTATATACTATTCCCGAAACGCTTTTTTCCAACCTGCAACCTTAAGTCATTCGGCAGAACCGTCCGATTTTCAGTCAAGGATGAATCTTTCACTAAAAGTTTTGTAACATAACCGGGGCTGAAACTACAACTAGACAATTGCAAATTCTAGTATTACGTACTAGTTTTAAACTGAACTTCTACAAGTAAACGAATCTGGGCTTTCGAGCAGTTTTGAAGGATTTTTAATTTGACTACGCTTTTCCAACACTGTAAATGCCAGTTTTGACACACGTCCTGACATTTTATGGCAATATTTCCATTAGAAAGCCTTCCTCGCTTTCGATAACGACTCTTACAATGAAAATGTGTAATCCGCATTCCTAGCAACTGTGGTATGAGCTCAAGCTTTTCATTGACACTGTAGCTCATCCCAGATAAGAAAAAACACCATCAAAATTAAACCAGACTGTCGGTTATATAAACTGAGGTCTAAGGTTGCTTTCTTTAAAGCACATATTTGACGACAAAGCTTCATCTCTAAGGCAACGCGCACGACCGCAAACGAGATTAGGTCATGATCAGTTCAAGCGTTATTCGAAAAGCCATCGTCCATTAATTTCAGTAAATACCTCTGTTACCAACAAATGCCGATTATTATACCTACCCAGAAAGTGACTTGAAAGGCAGTGAAATGAAATGCAGCGGTTTAACTCTGTGCTGATCACTTAATGAGAGAAAAGTCGCCTCCAAACGAACGAGAAAACAAGGTCTTACAAGAGAAAATAAACACTGTTTTCCGTGTCACAGGATTGAAAATAATCCGGTCCTATTGAGAGATGTGTCAATAGCACATTGTTCTTTAATCAAACAAAAGACATAAATGGATAATTTTCTATTCAAATTTTAAATGGATGATTAAAAATAATGAATGACGTTCCTGTTAACTGGCATGGGTTAAATACTCCTCCCCCAAATGGCTTTCACCCATAATACCACACATAATGACTTTAAATTTGAGTAGACGGACAAGTTTACAGTTAGACCTTGCTAATTCGAACTCGGTTATTCCGAATTCCCCGTTATTTCGGCCTCAAAACCATTTTCCCTTGGATTTGCTCGATTATTTCGATCTCCCGCTATTTCGAACTATTTTTCGTTTCCCCTGAGAGTCCGAAATAGCGGGGTTAAGCTGTATTTGTAAAATGTCAGACCAAACAGATCTGGGCAGTGCCTCACGATTGAGGACCTCACTGAGGGTTTTAACAGTAGCTTTCATTAAATTTTAAATCACCTACAGACCAACAAGTTTGAGCCATGCATCTTTTACAGTATATCAATTAAAAAGTCATTAATAAACAGTACGACATGAAAGTACTGTTCAATAACTTTTGAGCTTCTCTAAACATATATAGCAAGTCAATATATCTTATTAGCCAAGCGCGAGGGCCGTACTGTGGGAATATCGGCCCGAGATCTTCAAAGTACGGACCTAACGCAGCGAGGACCGTACAAAAAAGACAGAGGAATAGCAGGAGCCAAAATGTTGATTGAAAGTACCACGATCACGGACTGGGAAAACATCTCAAACTTCAAGCGCACAAGCGCACAATTCTGTTTGGAAGTCGACTAGACGTGTACCTCAGGTCTGATATGAAACAAAACGGAAGGGAGAGAGAGTTAGAAGAAAAACAAAAGGAGTCTTTTATTTGAAATATGAAACTACCATAAAATAACCTTTAGGAGTGATCGTGCGGGATCATTCGGGACAGTGCTCAGTCCACAATACTTAGAGAATACTGGACTGGCAATGGAGCATTTTAGTGATTGGCTCAGTGAACTAGCTTAGTCGTGCAATAAATATATATATATATATTTGATACTTCGAGTGGCAACCTGACTATGATTAATGAATGGTCCTGATTTTTTCATCACGCGGTATATTTGTCCTAAGAATCTAAAGCTATCCGATTAGTACATGCTCTATAGAGGCAACGCCCATATGACTGCGAGGAATTTTGAGAATACCAGTAAACCGATTTTCTGGTGGATTTGGCCCCTGACATGAATCCATTCACAGATACGGTATACGGATATCTCCTTGGTCGATTTGTACCCCCCCCCCCCCCAATCCCCCGCCCCGTGCTTTTCTTTTCATATTTTTTTTTTCAGCGATTTGCTCCCCCTTCCCACAAAGTAGCCTGTGTACATCCGCCCTCTACGCTAAAAAAAAATAGCCGCTACACAGACGTCCCTCTTCCCTAATTTTTGGAGGGATGTGCACAAGCAACCCACAAAGATTAAACACAAGGGAAGACTGAGATTTCGAGGCGGACGCTGTTATATAGAAACACGCTGGTTATAAATCTTTGGCCAGATATATATTAGGGACCTTTAAATTGGACTATGAGTACGAGATTGAGTACGAGTACGATTTTCGATTTTCAAACCAGTGATGTTTCTTGAGCCCTCGTTCTTCATGGTGGTTTTAGGTAGAGAGGGTAGCTCATGGGATGAAATGGGTATGTGATTTGATGATGTGAAGCCTGCAAACTAGAATTGAAAAGCCGTTCTCGTCCTCGATCTCTAAAGTCCCCTAATATTGTTTGGATGCCCTCTGCATAAGAACTACTTAACTGTTTAGTATCCGCATGTCTGAACGGACTGAAGATAGTTCTGTAGGTAAAACAAAACAAACCACAAGAAACTGGAAGGATCTATGTAGGCAATCCCGCGCAAGCTATTAAAGTAATAGTAATAGTAATAATAATAATAATAATAATAATAATAATAATAATAATAATAATAGCCATTTATATTGTGCTTTTTCCATAAATGTCCAAAAGCGCTTTACAGTGTGCGTCGTAAGATAAAATTACAAAACCTAAGACAAAATGTGGAACGACTTTTTAATGTGTCTGCCAATCATTGGTAAACAAGTTGTGGTCACCCCTTTGACAAAACAGGTTACCATAGCAACAATACAACCTGTTAAGAAACACCCTTAATTTTAGTTTTAATTAATAAGTGCTTATAACTCAAAAACAACGTCGGAGACCCCCACTTTTGTATTATCGAATTGTGATAAGCAATTTTTAAATTTTCGAAAATTTAAGGTGGCTCTGAATTTATCCCTTACGTGCACTCAAAATCTTTATTTTAGAAATAGCTGACACGACTATCATGAGCAAACAACTAACTTTTGGCTTCTAGCCAAACGAACTCCGCCACAAGTTGAATCCAGTGGTTATTAGCAAGTCAAAAATCAGAAACGTAATTCATTTGTTTTTGCTTCTTTTATTTTGTTGATCCATGTAAAACTTGTAGCAAATTTCTTCTACTAAAAATAGACTCTATTAAAATAACATCACTTCAACGAACATACTATTCAATAAATAACCCTGAACTGATTTTTTTTTTCTTTAAGCATAAAATGGAAGGCCTAACTACAAAGGAAAAATAGGTCTGCAATGCATGTACACAGCAGTTGTTCACAGCAGTTAGACAGTGTTGCAATGCTGCAGAATTTCATACGCCATGTAAGCGATTTGGAATTATCATATCAGTGACCTCTTTATATATATACAGGTTACCATTTCCCCAGGTCATGCCATCAAAATAACTGCACCATGTCGACGTACGCAAAAGAACGCATTGCGGACCTACTGAGACCTACAAACTTCATAACAGCAGCCCGCGTTTACTTCATAAGATGTCATCATGTTCATGCAAGAAATTATTAATTAAGAACGATTAGACGGGCTAGCGCTTGTGCTATTTACAAACCAGTCTCAGCTAAATAATGAATTGAAAGCCTGGGAACACAAAAGAAATAAGGTGCCCGAATCACATTGAACTACAATCATGGACAAAAGTCTTGGAACAAACTTGCACTTTTGGCGCTTTTGCACACACGCCAGACGCGATTACAACTTCACCTGCCTAACCTCTCCCCCAACCCCACATACAAAGTTGAAAACTAGTACCTGCAATTTCTCCCGCGTTTCAACATTGTATTGGGTGGGGAGGGGGAACAGCAACGTTTTTAAAAGGATAGCGGTGCTTTTTTCAAACTTTAGTAGTAAAACACATACAATTCTTTACATAACGTAAAGTGTCCCAAGGAACTTTGTCCACGATTGTAGACAGAAGTTTAGATTGCACATTATGGATAAACGTGGTCTACTAAACTCGGAAATAATTTTAGTTCTTTTGTATGTTTAGTAATATTCCATTTTTATTTTCAAGTTCACAATCACACAGAAAACGATTGTGATTTTGTGATTTTAAGATGTTAGCTAATCGTTTTACGTCTCAACAGTTGATATATCGACAATTTCTGCATCAAATTAGCGACTTACCGTATGACTCTTAGCTTTAAAAAAGTACCTTTAGTGGAAACCACAAAATTATTCATTTCATGAAAAATATTTCCTTTTGCTTTTCTTTCCTACTTTACACAATATTTCGATACGCCATTTCCGGGTTACCTTGGCCTCTCTTTCAAAAAGAGTCCTCGTGTAAAAATGAGCTTGATTTTCATGAAAAAGAAACTCAAGGCGGAACACATTTTAATATGAATGGTTTCGCCCGAAGACTCGTTTTGAAACAGAGGCAAAAGCCAACTCGGAAATGGCCTTGCTTATTAAAATTAGCAAGACAGAGCTCGTTTTCCATTGTACGTTAGTAACCCATTTTCAAATGAGAAATTTTTATCCCAAGACTGAGGCAAACCTACTTAACATTACTAACGTTTACCTGTTCAAATTGCTAACTCCTTAAGCAATATTTATCCCAAACAATTAGAAATGACAGGAACAGGGTTTAACTAACACTAACGTATCAAGAACTTCTGTAACTTTTATCTCACGATTTTACCCATGAGCATTTCCTGCCAGCCAATTTGTTACTAAAACTCAAACAATATTCTTCGTTAATGACTGTTTAGCCTGAATAAAAAAAAACTTCCGTTTCTTCGCGCGCTAAAAAACTTCCCCCAGGAGACGTCAAAAATTCTTTGGTCCGGGAAATTTCATTTTGATGACGCTGCTCTCCAGGGATTTACGTGCGCCTCTGATTGGTCACTCTTTTGGCGCGAAAATTAAAACCACGCAACAATCAATCAGCGTTGGCGCAAGTCATTATTATTGAATCCCTCGGGTCGTCCCTCGAGTAGATTAAGACTAGCTGCCTTATTCATATCTAAGTCAGACCAGCTAAATTCAAGCTCAAGCATCGCTTCCAAAGTGCAGACCTGCGAAATGAAACGGCTGTAGCGTTCGAAAGGAACTGCGTATAAACGAGGGACACAAGACCAATATTCAGCTCGCAAAGAGAGACTTCAGCTTGCATTGGCTATCAGAAAGAATTGTTAATCTGAAACAATTTACATTAGGCCCTAAATGGTAGTCTGGTTAAAGAAATCACTTAGCCTCAGTAAGAAAATACAACGCAAATCATACTCGTTCTCTTCACATTAAAAGAGTAAAGGTTGACGTTGAGTGATAATTCTAAAATCAGCCAATCAGTGGAAAGATACGATAAACGTCACCAAACGATCATTTTCATGATCATCTTTCTTACAGGCGGTTCCCTCCAGGTCGTCGCGTCCTCAACCTAGTGCGAACAGCGAAGATTGGGTCTATATAACTGCCGTGACTCGTCCCAGATCTCTGCTATAACGCTAGATGAACACTTCAGTGCTTTCACCATCAAGACTCAAAAGTTGAAAAGCGTCAGGCTTACCCTCCTCTTCACCATTTCGTTCAGCCTCCTGAGAAATTGTCGTCGGATTGTTCACTTTGAATCTAGACGATGGTTTGGCTTGAACGCTAGAGGGAGGGGAGGAGTCCGTGACACCGTAATTTGGAACACTAGACGTCACAAGGGGCTGGTCTTCTCTGGGTTTTTGAGGATTAACGACATCATTTGAGGGTTTAGCAACATTGAACTAAAGAGGAAGATTTGAAAACAAGTCAGTGTCACCTCAAACCCTAGGTCTCCCCTTGTGCGGCTTAGGTTATGCGATGGTGAGTCGCTGGATATTTCACGCTAAAGCCGCTGGGTCAGGTAGCAGCTCTCGCAAGGCTTTGTATGAATGACTCGATACCCTTTAAGGGAACCATAGAACAACGACACAAACAATGCCCTTAGACCCAAAACCATAACAGTTGCTACAGTACGACGACAAATAGAATTACAAGCTTACGAGAGCTGCTACACTTCCGCACTGCTACGTCGCAGCTATCCCCTCCCCCCCCCCCCCCAACCCATACAAGAGTGCAGTGTTATCCGTTCAGTTGGCATGTGGGTCGGTGATTAGGTCAGATAGTGAATTTACACAGTGGCGAATTTTATCTTTCGGCTTACCCTGTCAACTTAGACCAAGAGAAGGTCTTGATTTTCTCTTGGTTGAACTCAACAGCAAACCAATAATACAAGAATAACAGATAACGGGGTCACCCTAATCCTTTCAAGCCTTTTTTTTTTGCATCGGATATTGTCTTATCTGTTAAGGAGCCATTACAACGGCTGTTCATGAGTTCTCGTAATCTCATAGCCCGTTTCCCTGGAAATGTATGGGTTCTGTAAGGAGAATTCACGTAGAGATCATTTCTGGGGCTTGAACGTCCTCACCCAAGCAGGACAAATGCAAGACCACACGAGTCACTTCTACGAAGTACAGCCATGTAAATCATATCTACACACTTACCCTTGATCTAGGCATATCAATTGGCTTTGAAGGAGTCGTGGTATCTACTGCAAAATTTTCAAATGCCAGTGGAGCCTGCGCAACTTGTGTTGAATTGTCTACCGCAGGAGTCTGGGCTTTAGTGTTGACCGCAAACCTTGAATTCCCGGATGACGAATCGCCAGACTTTTTCCTTTTGGAAGTTGACAATGGATCATCCTCAACTTGTTCTAAAGTTTTTACCGCAGGAGTCTGAGGAGCAGAGTTGACTGCGAACCTTGAATTCCCGGATAACGAGTCACCGGGGTTTTTCTTTACAGAAATATCTAAAGACGTTTTCCGTGAATGAGTTACCGATTTTAAAGGAATAGCAACCGCATTTTCGGGCGAAGGAGTCGGCGGAGCCGAACTTCCTCGAAGAGCATTACGTCTTTCTTGTTCCGGTGAAGTTGGAGCCGAGTGGATGATTCGAGAAGCCGGCAAAGCGGGAATCTTGGAACGAGAAGTTGGGGGACTCTCAGGACGCGCTAAAGGAGTGATGGGAAGAACACGCTGGTGTGGTTTCTCGGGAAGGGATGAGCTGCAACTAGGCGCGGGTTTCTCTCGGTTGGCATTTTGTGGAGGACCAAATAAGTTTTGCGAAGAAGAAGGCATTGAAACCGGTTGCCCTGAATTAGAAGGTGCAGGTCCACCCGTATGATCAACCAATCCATCTGGGTTACGGCCGAACAAATTCGCTAGTGGAAGATTCCCCTTGTTCCTGTTAACTGAAAAGCGCCCGTCGACTAAACTCGTACCAGGAGAATTTTTAAGACCTTTATAAAGATCTTCAGGGAGAACTTTTCGATCCAACTCAGGTGTGTTGAGGGAACTGGTGCCCGTCTCATAAGAACCAGATCGACTGTCTAATGCAATTAACGGCTCGTTTTCATCTAACATCCAAGATGGCCGTGAATACTTAGAAGGGTCTGAATGGGTTCCGGGAGAAACAAAAACGCTGTCCTCATAGTCGGATTCGTCCCGATCATCAGACGAACCCAGGGTTTCTTTCGAAAACTTAACCTTCTTCGAATCACGTCCACTACCGTCCACTTCCTGAGCTCGTAAAAGCTCCTGAGCCAGGGATGCACGGGAGGAGCTGGCGGTCAAGCTATCGCTATTGGATCTTTTTAATTTCATCCCCGGAAGTATTGTTGTACTTCCGGTGAGCCCGCGACGCGTCAAGTCTTCCAAGCGAGAAGCGGTTTCTGGATAAAGGGACAATTTCCGATGGGCGTGGTCTGCGTCTTCGTCTCCGTGCTCCACTTTGCGGAAGCTCGGTTTCCTGAGGATGGGCTTTCGTCTGTGTGGCACCTTGACAGGATGGGTCATCACGGGACCAGGTCCGTCGTCATTGTCACTCTCACTGAGGTCATTCTTTTCCTTACCTTTTGTAGTCACGGTGAAGCGGCCGATGGTTATTGTCCTGTTTGTGAGTAACGACTGAGCGGTCCAGTCTTCCAGCTGCATAAAGGAAAGAAATAACAACTTACTTTCAGATCTGGCTCTTTTCTGTGGGAATATTTTTGACACGATATCACAACTAATGACCTATTGGAAGACATGGGTCAGTGTTGAGCGGTTACTTCCTAGCTCCTAGGCCTCGATATCTCGCCGCGGCCAATCCTTTCGGGGTCATGTGGTCCAAGCGAAATAGCCTTTTCCAGGCGTTCAGTTAGTTGGGGCGCAGCGCGAAACAGGGCGAGCGAAAAAATTGCGGAGAAGCTTTCTCCACTAATTTTTTCGTTCGCCGTTTTTCTTGCTGCGCCACAACTAACTGAACGCTTGGAAGAGGCTACGAGCGAAAAAGCGCGTTCTCCGTCCGTTCGTCTGGGATACGTCACCGAAATGAATTGACTTTGGTGGCCTAAGAGAAAGCCGTACAGGAAGGTTACTGCATAGGTTTTTGGAGGCCGATACGGTGGTCTGTTTAGGTGTTTTTCTGTGTTCCGAATGTTGGTATAAAATCTCCGAGTACCACATAACGTACTTCTCAGTGAACACGTAAATGTATTCAAATATGGTATTTGTTGCTTCGAAGCATTGATAACAAAAAGGAACGTTCAAAATACTGCGTGATGCATACATGTACTATACAAATGAAATAAGTAACATAAAAGGATATGAGAAGTGCCATTATTTTAAGGAATGAAACCAAACCTATAGGGCTTAGCCCTCAACCAGTGGTACATGTAGATAACGATACATAAATATGAAGGTTTGTATTTGCTCCTCACCGGCCCAAGATTAATATCATCCTCGCTTATACCATCAAACGGGTCATCTAACACATCCTGAACACCTTGTAATGTGCCAAATATGAACGATGTCAACACGGCAATGTAATAAGGGCTCCACATGTTACCGGACTTTATACCCATGTGCACGTAATACGGAGACAGCACGATGGGCATAAGGAAAATAAACACTTTAGTGAACGAACGAATGGTCCGTGGAGAGCGGTATTCCCTGATCACACGGAGTCTTTCAAACGCATGACACATCAAACTGTGGAGTACAAATTAATAATACAATATTTTATCTTATATCACAATTAGAATGAGTAACCATTAAATGCACGCGAGTTGAAGGACTTAAGGTCGGCACAACCTGGGGGACATGTTGAGGGAACCGACGTGAAGCGGCGGCGGGACCATGCAGCCCCTTCGTGTGTACGCATAGGCCGCATGCTGCGGGGACAGGAGGCAAGCTGGGACACACGAAGCGGATATTTTTTCATTTGTAAGTTTTAACGGGGACAGTTTGCAAGAACAGTACACACGATGCGACACATTTGAAATTTGGGGTCGTTTTATCCCTGCTTCATGAGGCACGAATCCAAACCAGTTGAACTTTATGCAACCTGTTAGGGGAACAAACGTTTGTTCCCACAACAGAACTTGTTTGCAAAAATGGGCATATCACACGAGGAAAACTGTCGTTGCAACATGCCCCGGCTTTCTATCCAAACTTTGAAAGAATTTTCAATTATCATTAGTGTGCCCGATTCCAAAGCAAGTTGTCCAAGTTTGAGTCCTGGGAAGGTTCATTGCGTTGTGCTCTTGGGCTAAATACTTTTCTCTCAGAGTGCCTCTCTCACACCAAGTGTAAACACACGGATACTGGACAATCTTAGGCTGGAGCTTATCCTGTGATGGATTAGTAACCCATCCAGGGGGAGCAGAAACACTCATAGTTTTATACCAGGGAAACTGGAGATAAACACCAACCTGATGGGCCACTAGGGTTGAATGAAGACTTAACCAACGATATAACATGGATAAAGGTGAAGCAACAACATGCCACACACAGAAAGGACATCTGCTATGTGAACTAAAACCACCATGATAGGGTGATTTTGATTAAATTGTCCCTGCCTCTATAATCAGTAGTTTTTTCTAAAAAAGCAATAAGTAGCAAACATGCTTGGCACAATAAAGCTGCACAGAAAACACTGCTCAAAAGAGATGTAACCTACAGGGACCATACCCATAATGCCTGTTAAACTCAGTATGCTTGATAGGCACTTGATGTTATGGGCAAAATAATTTTTAACAACTTTTAATATCAACAAAAGACAATTATTGTCTTTTGTTGATACAATTAACCCAGAAGGTTACAAGTTTGTTATGGGTGTGAAGATCAAGGCAACAGGTTACTCAAAACTTAACAACAGCCCTGACCCAGAAGAAAGTTAGGAATAAAGATCTGCACTCACTTGTGATAGTGAATGAGTCTGGTTACTAGAGGAGAATTGTGAGGTAAACTTGAACTCCTTATCTTGTCATTCAACTGGCTTATGTCACTCAAATCTTCATAAATAACCTGAAATTATGCACAAGAATGGCATTAGATTTCACTGTCAAAGTGGTACTGTGAAAAGTAACAAATTTTACTTACTGAAAGAATGAAGCTCCTCCTCATAAGTTTCTCAGTTAATAGATATTCTTTGATATTCAAAACCAAACCTTTTAATTTAGTATTCACAGTTTTCAGAAAATCTTGGGGTAAACCTGAAAAAAAAACAAGGTAAATATAAATAATAAGCCACTAGTTTGCAGCTGAAGTCTGTAGCAACATTCCCATCTCCCAAAAATAAAATTTAATGAGGGTTAGAGAGGATAATTATGATGAATAATATTTGTATTATAAGAGTAACACTAAGAAAATTACTTTATTGTGATTAGCTGAAGGCAGGCAAAGTTTTCACTTATTTTTAATTTTCACTGTAGTGTACATTAATGCATGCACCTTTATAATTTTCTCAGTTATGTAATACATGTAAAAGCTTACTAATAAGCAATTAAGGGTTTAATGTGTACTACTTGAGATGTTCGACCATTCTTTCAAATTGCACTCAAGCCTCGTGCGATTTTGGTAGAATTTTCAAATATCACTGGTAGTGTAAATCTTGAAATAAAATACTGCACTGTCTAATATTTATGTCACAAACTGTCATTTCGTACCACATTAACAAAAATAATGCTTTATTTATTTACTAGAACTGATGACATAATTGTAGTAACCTCTACATGAAAATGAGATGTCAACATGAAATTAAATATGAAATAAAATATGTCAAATTCAAAAATGCTGAAAATATTCAGGGGGTGCTGAATCGTAGAGGCTTGCACCAGTTGGTTTGGCCACCTTATGATAAAATAATGTCCATTCTTAAATATCTTGACATTCTCAAGAATCACTTATCTTTGTATTTTCCTTTATGCCTAATACCTGAACACTCTAGAACATTACCTGAAGACTGAAGCCAGTCCCTATGGCAAAAAAATAATACCACAAGAGCACCTTTAAACTGTGCTAAGTCTTCAAGAACTCTCTCGCGACGCTGGAAATCAGCTAAAAACCAACAACAACAGGAAATAATAACAAAGTCACTGCAAGTACATGTACTACTTACAAAATTAGATACAGTGCATATTAACAGGGATCCATATTGTTTTTTTCTCCAAGTCATCAGCCGGGCAAGTATGCCAAATGACATACTTGCCCAGGCAAAATTTTACTCGCCCAATCACATACCATGTGATACACTTTGGGATGGATAGAAGGGAATTAGAAAAGAACAAAACATTTTTATCAAATAAACTTTGATCAGCAAGGCTGAAGATGTCTGTGGCAAACAGTTTTTTCGGTTCCTTTTTTTCTGAATCACAGTAACAACACAGTACAGGAAACAATCCTTACCAGGAAATCCTAGAGGTTGCAACAGAACAACATGTAAATGGAAAGTTTACTTTTTTTATTATTTTTCAAATTTTCATGTTACAAGTTTCTCAGTACATAATGTCCGTAGTTGCAGCTGTCGGTGGACACAGAAAAAACAGATACAAATAAAAACCAAGGCCTCTTTGACTGCCATGAAGGCTGAAAGGAAAGCTTTCGCTCTTCCTGCTCGTATTTGGCTTGTTTTTCCGAGGTGTTAACAATTATTACTAAACGCCTCATCAAAACAACCAAAACAGCTGATTCGATCATGTGACCGGTTTTTCGCCGACGAAGATGCAGCACAGAGCATCAGCGGTTGATAAAATGAAAATTGAGCCTGCAATGATTTCATTCTCTACGTCATTCAAGATGGTGGGCCAAAATGATGATTTTATTGTGAAAGAAAGCTGCAAATCTTTCTCTGTTTTCTACAACTTCCAAATGGATAACAAGTGGTCAGAATGCAGGGAACCCATAAGAAAATTTAAGAAATGTTTTTTTTCCTGTTAGAGTCAAATTCTAGTTGTCCAGTGGAGGAGTTTCTGTATTGTTTTGGTCGTCCATAAGATTTTTAGTCGTCACAGATGACTGGATGACTGCGAATATGGATCCCTGTATTAATAAATATTCCTCTGCTCATCTAGCTAAAACACTTGTTTGTTCTTCTCAAGTTGATATACGCCAATCTGGTCAAGGACACTGTCAAGGCAAGCAAGTTCTTTGAGTGGGGAGGGCAGGAGAAACATTGTGTAGTGTAGGCAATGGGTAAAGTCTGCATACAAGCCAAGTGGCCCATTAGGATGGTGCTTATGTCTGGCTTCTGTAGCTTGATGTACCTAAGAGTATTCTACTCCCTCTGGATGGGATGCTAGTCCATCCCGGGGTCACCCCCCAGCATTAAATATGCCGGTACCCATTTATACACCTGGCTGGAGAGAGGTGCTATGAAAGTAAAGCGTCTTGTCCATGAACGTAACTCAATGACCCTGGCCAGAGCTCGAACCCGGACCACTTGATCTGGATTGGAGTGATGCCAGCATGTTTCCCTATTGTCTACATGTACTGGTTAGAAACCAAGATGCTATTCAACAAAACTTCATCCACAGACATATCATTTAGCATTATATTTCCCTCTTGCTGGGTGACCATTGAGACGAGAGGTAGATAATAACAACAGGCTAACATATCGCATCAGAACTCTGAAAGGTACATGCACATGTGTAATCTACTTTTGTCACAACCAGGATTTTGCATGTTACTGGCAAAAACTGCAAAGCCAATCAGAACTCTAAACCCTTTGGGACCCAGAGGAATTTGACCGAAAATGTTCCTCCCAGTGTGATAATTTGCCTCTAACATGTTCCTGCACAGAAAACTTGTAAATTGTGGGATCTATCTAGATACATGTAGAACATATGGGCATGAAGTCAGGCCTTCTGATAGGGTGCAATTATAAGAAAACAGAAATCATGCAAAATTTTCAGGGCAGATAACTTGATAAGAAGAGCTATTATGCAATAAATTAGAGAAATTATGTGATTTTTTCCTGAGCTTTTGTAAGCATATTTTAATAGGTTTCATAACAAGAATACCACTTCAATTGTCCAATCAGATGCAATTTGAGGTCAATTGTGCAAACTTGCACCATCGCGTAATATCAGAAGGCCTGTGAAGTACTATAGGACCTCACAAATACATTGAACAGAATAATGAAAAACATTTCCTGTAACTCACCATTAATGGAAAAGGCCAAAGGAAATACAATTGGTGAAACAAAGATACTCATATGTACATCAAAATCCAATCCTGTAAATTGAAAACAAAAGGTGTGTATGCAGTGAGGTATTACAGTGGGCATGTGGTAAGTGTGTTATAATGGAGGTCTTCAGAGGACTGCAGGGGTTTCTAGCTTGCCTGGTGTATTACACTCAGAGCTCTTCAAACAATTGTATAAATGCGATGGATATAAACTTACTGTTACACAAAATAATTTGACAAGACTGCTAGGAATATGGATATTTACTGGAACAACATTATTGTACCGTGGATATTTTCCTAGCTTGTTGCCGTAACATTGTGATAGTATACTCACTTAGTTTCTGGCACATGAATGTCCCAAGTGCTGATAATGTAAAAGAAAGAACAAATTCAATTAATTAACAAGGGCAATTTGACCAAATATTTGGAGGTGACTTGTGATGAATTTCTCCTCTTCAGGGGGAGTTGTAGCAGCCCTACATGTGCCACATGCTACAGAACACAGAATGAGTTTTGGTGCAAATACAGACTTCACATTTACCAGAGCTGCAAATAGTATTTTTCTCTTGAAAGGACATAATTTATGTCCTACTAAGACACCATCTTGGTCAGAAAAATCAAATTGTGGTCAGACATCACCAAAAAGGTAAGATTTACTCATGGTAGATTTTATTCATCCTTCCCGTAAAATGATTTATGATAAAAAAAAATTGTCCGGACACCATGTCCAACCACAGTTGGGATTTCGTCAGACATGAGTAAATTTTGATCAGCCAATGTCCGATGACCGACTGTCATTTGCAGCCATGTTTACCACATTTAAATGTGTACATCATCAACAATTTGGCACTGCAAGGGAATGTTGTATTTCCTTGACTGGGCCAGGGGGTCTGGGCACCTCATGTATAAAACTGGCAAGCTTCCAGAAGTCTCTAACATACATGTAACGTTTGAGGAACAAAAATAAAAGAGCACATTGGCACTAAGATTGAACCTCACCTGCCAAACCCATTTGTAGAAAAACTATTAAGGTCAGATTATGTACAAAGCTTCGTAAAATCTGCAAATTAAAACAAGCTTTTATAAGTTTGATGAAAAATGTATCCAGACACAAATTATGCCGGGTGACACTAATTAATTGAACACCTTTTATTACACTTCATACTATAAACAAATAAAGATGTCTGCTTACAGTTTTGTCGATGAACATTTTCTTGAACTGGTAAAGTTTTCCTCTAATTCCTTTACGTTGTGACCGTCTTGTTTCACCCCATTTGTAAATGTCAGCCCTGCCGTCCTCAATGTAGTCCAATGTGCTCAGTATACTTGTCTTGCTGACGTGAAACGCCATCACTAGATTTGCATGAAATATGCAACTTAAAACTCCTTGACTGTTTCAAAAGAAGTCTTTTAGGGTTGCTTCCTCTCTCTGAGGTACAACTGTATGTATTTACACAACTGCGGAAGAAAGATTCCGTCTATCCGTCTATATCACAACAAATCTTCGCGTAACCTTGTGTTCACGCAAAGCTGCTGACCAGTTTTGAAAAGGACTGGGAATGAGGGAAATATCTTCGTCCCCAGACCTCGTTGTCTAATAATAAGATGTTGGGTGTTATGGTATTATCTACAGAACGTGCACCATTGACTTTGACCAAAAAACTGTGTTGATTCTATATGATAAAGAATTAAATATGTTCACAAGTATAAAAAGGAGGTATCTGAGTAATAAGGGCAGTTTATACAGAATTCTAGATTCCTTATTATAAAAAAACTGCCTGAGATAAGATATAAAATACATAGAATACTAAATAAATATAGACAAACCGCAACAACAATAAGTGATCGGAAAACTATAAAAATTTCTCCTTATTTAAGTCGAATTTACTAATATAAAACTGATTCACTTCCTTACTAAACAATGATAATTGATGAATTGTCCGTAACACCTACAGGCAGACCGTTCCATAAATCCACAATGCGAATTTAAAGACCCTAAAACAACCCTTGGTAAGTCTGGCTTCTGTATTTATCATATCGTACTTATATGATTTGAAGGTAACATACGATAGGACGTCAAAATCAATGTACCCTCTAAGACATTTACAAAAGAACATAAATCTGAAACCTCCCTTCCAAACTCGAGAGGCAAAAGACCTAATTTAGCTAAACGCTCTGGATAAGTTAAATTACATTTCAAGATAAATTTGGTGGCACGTCTTTGAACACGCTCAAGGACCTTGATTTTATCTTTAGTGTGGTATCGATTTATTTACCAGGAAATCGATAACAATCGAATTCCGTCAAAATGCCGCTTTTGGAGCTCAAAATTTAAGACAAATCTCGAAGCTTCGCGTCACATCAGAACATATGTTGACAGCAATTTGAGCAACTCTTGTCGATTTATTTACAAAAGCTAATTAAATTTATCCGACCTACTTTTAATGAGACTAAAAATGGGTCAAAATAAACGCGTTATTTAACTATGTGCTAGACAAAATAATTGTCTGAAGATCTGGCTTTTGCAAGGCGATGAGTAGTTCTTTTCGATCTCCAAAGGATTTTTTAAGGAAATGATTTAGCGCGATTCAATCAAATTTGAAAGTTGGATAAAATGCAGTACACAAGCCAATGCTGCAGCAATAACATTACACGTCATATCAAAAATATGCCCACACTTTTTTATTACACTTTTTTATATATGTATACTTCTGGTTTCACTTTACAAAGTTAAACAAAAAATGTTGAAAATCTGGAATTTTGCATCATGCAAAGAAAGAACCGGAAAGAAACCAGGATTTGAAAATAAATAACTTTTTTCAGGGAGACTTCTGGATGGGAAGAGGGAAAAATTGTAATAATTTTAATTTATAACCAGTCAATTAAGTGATTGACATTTGAGCTATCTTTTCGTGGATGTTAAGTTTAATTTAACACATTTGTCAGGGAACAGCTGTGCTGTGATATTTCGCTTTTGTACAGTTGTTCTATAGCATAACATTAGCATGTCCAAATAAACATGTTCAATTATTTGCTTTTCTTAGAAACGAAAGAACAACATGTACCAATGAAAACAGCAATTTAAACGGCGAAGTAAAAATTTGATAACCATTTTTCCAAGCATCAGAAAGCAAGAAGTGGTTTTAACTATGAGAACATGTTTGCTTTTATTGTAAGTGCATTATGTTAATTGAATAGTGCGTTCATCGCAACTAGATGTCGAAAACGTATCACTTGACATTTCGAGAATTCAAATTTTGAAATGGGAATCTTCATAATTTCCATTTGAATCTGTGTCAGGTGTACGCGCGGTTGGGTGTCACTTTCAGGACCAAAAACGTAATTGCATCTCGTCGAGTTTTCAAAGCTTAGACAGGAATTTTATCTACGCCTTCAAAATCGGACATTTATGCCGTATAACTTGACACATCCTCGGCCAATAAGAGAGTGGGTCTTTAAAAAGCTTGTCGCTGTTAATTTCTTTGAGATAATATTGCTTCTTGTGTTAGCACCTGCATACTGAGTACACCAGAGACTTTAGTTTAACTTCATTCGGCTGAGCATCGAACTGCAAGGCTTGACAAGATTTGACTGTTTTTACGGTCCATATTTAAGATGAGACACTTGTGCGGCTTTTTAGACCTCATGTACTTGCTTATTCAACTGGCTTGCTCAGTTCCACTTTCGACGTGCTGTCGTCATCCTGGGTATCACCCTACAAACTTCACCTCCGCTAAACATCGCGATATTTACATGAACGGCACCCTTATTTTTGCCGGTTTGTTTCCGATACATTACGCACCGCAAAACAACAGCACGTCCAAGGAATGCCGCGGAAAATTAAACATTCGCGGATTCGAGGAAACCTTGGCCATGCTTTACGCTCTGGAGCAGATCAACAACGATTTGAAAATCCTTCCTGGAATCACCATTGGCGCAGACATCAAAGACACATGTAGCAGTGTTGACTTTGCGATTCGGAAATGCTTGAATTTCAGTTTTGTTAAGAAAAACATGGAGAGCCTTATGTGTGAAAGGACACGACCGAAACGAAGCTTAGAACACGATCCCATCACGGTAGCTATTGTTGGCTTGGGAACAAGCGATGTGGCCATGGCAGTAGCAAATTTCGCGGGATTGTTTTATGTTCCCGTTGTAAGTTACGCGTCCACAAGCAGATTGCTCAGTAATCGAATTCGTTTCAAATATTTCCTACGAACAGTTTCCTCCGATACTCTCATGGCCAGGGCAGTTATCGATTTTTTGCGCGCCTTAAAATGGAATTTCGTACACGTTTTGTATTCCGACACAGACTACGGTCGATCGGCGATTGAAACATTCGAGCACGTTCTTTCAGCCTCGGCGGGAACGAAAATTTGTGTGGCAGTGAAAAGGACTTTTACACAACACACGAATTCCCGAGAAATTGAAGGTTTCCTCTCCGATATGAGAGCGAAGCAAAACGCGAAAGCGAAAGCGGTGCTGCTTTTTACGACGATCGAGGACACGGAGCTCATCTTGAAGTATTTCGACGATCTCGGAATGAAGGATTATGTGTTTATTGCTACTGATCACTTTACCGGGCCCACAAACAGGTTCCACAGCTCCCGAGAAATGCTTCGACGGATTGTCGGTGTCACGCCGCACAAAGGTTCCGCTGAAGAGTTCGTTAAATATTTTGAACGCTTCAACGGAAGTGCTCGTGGCTGCCCATGGCTGGATGAATACCGCGGACACCATCATACGAAAAATCCCGGACAACTGTCGGCGTATGTCCCATACGTTATCGATGCAGTTTACGCCGCCGCTTACGGCTTGCACGACCTTCTGAACTGCACTCAAGGCAAAGGCTGCCAATTTTCACCAGATGAATTTTCAAATTTAAACAGGTAAGAAATGTAAGTGTATTTGAACTATGTTTCAGCAAATGCAGTCGTCGATGGAAAAACATAAGACGAGAATGGTAAACTTGCTACTAAAAAGCGTAATAAACAACTTTACTACTAGGTTTTCGGGCTTCACTACTTAGACCTGCTTAAGATTCCCTGATACAAGTTTCTTTTAGTGCGATCATACCACTGTGCAAAATGCTTAAAAAATTACTTTCACGGTTGTTTTACTTGGATATCAGATAAGCTTTTCATTTGTGAAATATGCGGTCAAACTCCGCCTTTTAGAAGCAATCAGGGCTATGCCAAGATATTTTCTTTCTAACGAAATTCATCCCACGCAAAATTACCTTTGTTTTTTCGAAAGTTAAAAAGTGCCATTTATTTTTGTAATACCCCACAATGTCATTCCCTAAATCTTTAGAATTGCAAATTTTTTGTTTTGGTTGATTTAATTTGTAAAAATGCATTAACAATATGGAACTGCTAATTTACAACTTTGAACTTGGGTTTATTTTTATAAACCTTATTTCATTATAATCCTTGGTAAGAAACTCCATTGCGAGTTACTGGCTTTCAAAAGGAGATCTTTTTTATTAAACTCAACCGAAAGAACTATTGAGCGTTATTCCATTAAAATGAATCTTTTTCTTAAGGAAAATATTACTTGTACCAAATTAGTAAGTTGGTACTTTTACCGATAAAACGTGAACAAAGAGACAATGTCACTTTTAATATACGGTGGTCAGTACAATATCGGGTATAAATTAAATCAACACACGACTTTTCGTTGCATTTGCCATCATCGTAAAGTTCGTGGCTATGATACAGTTCTTTATCAACGAAAAACATTTATAGGATATTTTCAGCGTTTTTACTTATTCACAGCTATTCAAAAAGCCTTTTGGACCGAAGTCAACAGGATTTGAACGGAAGCATATCATGTACGTGGCAAGCTGCCCTCATTTAAATTCAATACATGTCATTGAAAACGCGCTGGAACCAGTTCCAACTATTATTTAACTCAGACGAATTGAAATATAAATCTTTAGGTATTGATGTGTAGTTTTCCAGATCATAACAACTCGAAAGCACCGCATAAAAATAATATTCTACGATGGTTTTTAAAACCTGATGACACTGATTACATGACTGTTAACTAATGTACTGTTTTACAATGTGAAAAGACCTACTTTGCCATCAAAGTAAATAGAAATGTGTAAAAAACATTTTTGGTTGGATTTACTTGTCCTTGGGTACACAATAGCTCTTGAAGGACGTTTTCACGCCCATCTTATAATTGCCTACGCCATTAATTAGAAAAATGCTCACAGTATAATTACGGCTGATAAATATTGGAATATGGCTTTCTTCGCGAACATTTTAGTTTCATTTTAGTTTGGTATATGGAAAGAAACATCCCTAAAGTTTTCTAAGCTGAAATGCTTTCGAAAGTCGCAACAAAGTTGTCCTAGTCAAAGCCTTTTAAAAAAGGTATAATTCAGAGCTGTATCATGTTGAGTTTTGAGCTTTCTTTGCTGTATGTGCAGATTTTAGATTTCATAAACATATCGCTTATCGCCATGCGAGATATTTCCAATAATTGGAGAAATATAGTTTCTTTACAAACTTACAAAGTGAAAGCCTTAAAGTGCATTGTTGTACAACACGAGGCATAAAAATGAAGAAAAAAATAAAAACAAATGAATTGTTAACTGGCACCTTGACGATTTCATTGTTATAGTCATTTAAAAGACTGCCAATGTTTGTCTTCAGCTTTTATGCAGCTGTAACGATAGATAGAGACCAATGAATATTATCTCTTACCGCAGCTGGTTTATTTATTTCTGACTGATCAAAATAGCAGCTATGTTACTTTTCCTAGCCTCTTGCCCTTCAATCAAAAAAACTGAAAGCAATTAAGGATCTTGAATTCTGCAATGTAGCAGGTTAGACTTTTCTTTATTTCAATCTCAGTTTGATCAAGATGTTAATTCTTCATTTCAAAAACAGTACATTTGTTTTAAAATTAATCCTGAGAATTTGGTGATAGATCAAGATAATGTGTACTAGCTGATGATTTGCTTTACTGATTCATACCATTTGGCTGCATGGCAATATAAATCGTACCTGCTTATTAAGGAATACCATATAAGCTCTGCTCGTAACTTGAATGGCTCACTACAAAATCTTTCCAGTTTGCAACTTTAAAATGTTAAGGAGAAAAAAAGTCATGTTGAAGACCGTAAGTTGCGTAAACTGTCATAGGCCAATCTTGATATTTAAAACTGATGCTCACTTGGTTCCAAGGCAGAGGGAAATAAAGCAAAAGAAATCACGTGGAAGTTGAGAGTTAAATAATTAATTTTCATTGTTCTATATATTTACCTAAGCCTTGAGGCCAAATAATAATTTTAAGCTGTCGAAATTGGCCTCGTCAGGGCTAACAAGACGTTTTGGCAAATGCCCGTTGAATCAACTGACAAGCTTAGCCGACTTTTATTATTCAATCAGCTCAGAAATAGTACGAGTACTTCAAAATTTGTTTGGTCACTTTTTGACTTCAATAGCAAACGCCGCGTAACTTAACAACACACTTTCTGGAAAACCCGAAATCAACCAAAAGTTTCTTAAACGGGATGATTCCAACCGGAAACACGTTTTTGGCGATATTCGAGCGTAACTCCCGTCTTTAAAAACAAACAAGCAAGCAAGAACAGATATAAACAACAACAACAACAACAATAATAATAATAATAATAATAATGATGATGATGATGATGATGATGATGATAAAAAAACAAAGAAACAAACGAAGGCCGGGAAAAACAAGACATGACGACAAATCAACTTGTTAAATGTATTTCGTACCTTTTTAACTTAATCTTGGTCCTTCGTAGGGATGATGGATTTCTCAAAAGCATTCAAAGCGTGAAGTTCACAGGTGTATCACGTGATCCAGTTTCTTTTGATTCCAACGGAAACGGCCTGGGTGCTTATGACATCACGGTGGTCAATAAAGAGACTGAGCAATGGGAGCCAATCGGGAGCTGGATTTCCAACACGTCAAACGTGCTTGACCTGCCTGCAAATGTGTCATTCCTTGATTTAAATTTGGCGAAATTGCGAATGTTCTGGCAGAAAGTGTTCGACAGCTCTGTTGAGCCAACCTCGTTTTGCGGTCAGCAGTGTCCTCCCGGACATTTGATGCTATCAGATGAACGTCACCAGGTCTGGCTTTTATTTGCTTGTTTTTTAATTTAATTTAGCTTCTTCTATTGTTCTGTCCGGGATGGACTGGGTCAGATTTGGCCAATTAGTAATACATGTAGTAATTGGGCTGAGTGGAGAACAATTCAGGGAGACATTGCGCGAGTAATTTCAAAATTGGTTGAGCGCGAAGCGCGAGGCTGATTTAAAATTACGAGCACGATTACTCTCTGAAATGTACGACACGAGGTCCAATTACTAATTAATGGTATCTATAACAAATTTCGGAATTAAAAATGTCTTTTGAGAACTTCTTTAGAGCGAAAATGTCTGTGGCGCATTTCATTAGTTTTGAAAACTGTAGGAAACGCTGCAAAGGAAGCCATTAAAGCGCGCGTAATTGGTGTGCAAATCCCTTGGGTATCCAATTACAGCTATCCAATCACAAAAAGTTAAAATTGGATACCTGTAATTGGATACCCACGTGATCGCGCGCCGATTACGTGACAATTAGGCGTGCGGAGAACCAAGCACCATCGAGAATTTTGTTATAGATACGATTCACACTAAAATAACTAAAAATTATAAGCAATGAAAAAAGCTTGGCCCGCTTTGCAAATATAGTGGATAGGCAGTTTCTTGCATTCCCTTCCCCTCCCTTCTTCATCTCACTCTAAACTATACTGTCTTTGTCATTACTCCTTTTTCCTTTGTATTGGGTCGTTGTGGTGTTCTCACTGACTACTACGCCTGTGAAGTTGAGCTCAGCATAATTACTCTAAAATATAGAAAGAGAGATTAACGTGAAGCGTGTTATATATAAATGACATAACTTGGCTTCAGTTAGAATTTAAAGTGCACTTTAAATTCAGAAAACATCTTTGTTTTTTGGCGCAAGGGAGATTTTATCACAGAAGAAATATCTGTCCAGTTCAATTTTTCGCATGAGTGAGAAAAAACAAACGTTAACAGTAACGGAATCACAGATTAAGTTCGCACACACAAAAAAATGCAAGCGCCTGGAACGGGCTAACGGCAGTGTGCATGGAACTCGCAAATAGGTAATTCTCATGACGTTTTGTTTTTATCATACTCTACCCCTGCAGAGCTGTTGTTGGACATGCGTTCCATGCGGTACCAATGAAATTTCTTACAATCCAGTAAATGGCTCTTGCCGTCGCTGCCCAGCTCGTTATTGGACAAACGAGAACCACACCGCATGTTTACCCATAATACCCACCGCGGTCAAGCTTAGTGACCCGGCCGGCATATCGGTTGGCGTGGTTGCAATGCTAGGAGTTCTGGGTGTCTTTTCCATCGTGGTGGTTTACTGTCGTCATGGCAACACCCACATAGTGCGTGCGTCAAGCAAGGTGCTGAGCTACATCATGCTGTTCGGAATATTCCTTGGTTACTTGACGGCGGTTCTGATTTTGTTCGAGAGAACAGAGACTCTGTGCCAGATTGTGCTTTTTTCCTTTAGTATTGGTTTCTGTATCGTGGTGGGAACATTGTTGATCAAGACAAACCGGATACACCGGATATTCAGTAAAAGAGCTATGAGAAAAGGTACGTTATGTAACTTCACTTAAGTCTCCTCATGTTCAGTTTACTACCAATGAACTGATAAACAGTTAATCAGTTAAACAGAAATTAAAGTAGAAATTGAAAACATGATGACAAATTCCTCCATTTTACCTAAGGCCAACATTAGCTGCGTCTTGCGACCCTATATGGAAATGTTTAAAACTTTTTAAGTTTCCCTTTTATCCTCGTTTAAAGTTCTTGTACAAGTTTTTATTTAGTAGTCATATCTTACGCAGTGCTCCTGTTGATATTGGCCGATGGCTGATGGGGTCACCAGCTTAAATAAAGTTTGACTTAACTTGACTACCATTTGCAGGAACCCCGCCATGTTTAAGCGACAAATGGATGGTAGTCTTTATCAGCGGCTTCGTTGTCATAGAAACAGCTATCTGTACAATCATTGTATTCACTACCTCGGATGGAGGGCTCAAAGAAGTTGTGTACTCTGAAATGAGAAACGAAGCCTTCGTACAATGCAAACTTGCATCCTACGCCAACTACAACATGGCTCTGTGGTGGTGTTTTAACAGTGGTCTGGTGTTAGTTTGCACGTACCAAGCTTTTCTCACGAGAAAGGTGCCCGGCAACTACAATGAAGCTCGTTTCATAGCTTTCAACATGATGACAATCTCGACAGACGTGTTGATGTTCTTCTTGTCTTACTACGCGACGCAAACTTACTATAAAGATATTCTGGTAAGCTCTTTCTTGATCGTCGCCGCCACAGTGACCATCGCTTGTATGTTTGTACCTAAAGTCTACGTGATTGTGTTTCGCCCTCAGAAGAACGTCGATCGCAGCTCAACCGTGAATCTCGGGACGCTTGCTGACGATGAAGATGAACACAATGACAGGAAGATCAGTACAAGATCCAACACATCAGTGCTTAGTTCTCTCTCTACCACCAGCAGCAATCAGGTGGACGCGAAAGAAAACAGGGCTTACGATGACAAAAACACGGAGAAGAGAAACAGAAAAATATCCACTGTAAGTTTCGACCGTAATCCACAAGAAGATTGGAACCTAGACGGATGCCACGAGCGACCTCCAGTCACATCACGTGACTCTAATTTAAGCGTCCGTACTGTTCGATTTGAAGACGAAATCGATCTGGATTTTGTCCCTGATTCTACAACTTGTGATGACAAATTTCCAGAAGAGTTTGAATACCGACGGAGGGAATCGACTATCTGAACTTGTTGTTTTCTTTTATTTGTCGTGTCTAAGGCCCCGTCTTTGAACTTTTCTTCAAGATATAAAGTTATTATCAATAGTCCAATGCGAATCAGGAAAACGTTAACAGTATTTTTAAAGTAAGATGTTTCACCGCAAAATTTTCAAATTTTTTAAAAACTATTTGAACAATAAGATTCAATTATTCGAGGAAGTTTCATCCACAGTATTTAAACTGCATCGTTTTAATGCATTTTTCTTGTTATAATGTTACGCTTTTCTACAAAAAAGTTATATTTTTCCATTCATTGATGTATGACTACTTTGGACACCAGCCATTGAGCTGAATGGACCAGGCAATTAAGGAGTTAAATTCCTACAATAAAGACGAAGGAAAAATTATGCGTAGAGTTTGATTGCAGATGTTTAATTCAAAATTTTTTTTAGCGCACAACCAGCGTCAGTAGAGAATTATCAGGAGAATCCGAAAACCAACACAATTTTGAGGGCCCCACTGAAAACCGCTATGGCGAGCTGGGTTCCCTAGTGAAATATCCTCATCCTCATCATCATCATCATCATCATCATCATCATCATCATCATCATCATCATTATTATTATTATTATTATTATTATTACTGAGCCAAGAAGTGGACCTGCATATAGCTACAGTGTATTTGTAAAGTAGAGTTTTTGCCATTTAAATGTGTAGAGTATTTTTTACTGTTCTTATTTAAATTTTTTCGACAAATGACAATAGGCAAATTTATAAGGGTTGTAAAGAATGAGTGTAATTTGTAATTCGTTTGTAAGTTAGTATTTCCCTGACATATATATTGTCCTAAGAATTTTTACAGTTGTAATTTTTTTTATAAGCCACTAATAAACATTATTATTATAATCAAAAAAATTATTATTATTATTATTATTATTATTTCGTTCATACCTAACAATGGCGAAGCGGCAAACCTACCTAACTTTCGTGATAACATAACTGAACTGCGCTACTGCCGCTGGAAAATTCCGGGCTCGAAAATAGTTCTCTTTATGTCTTCTCATGTAGCTTCGACCAATTCACACTTCCATTGAATCTCATCGATTGTGCCCTTTAGTTCTGGTTCAATTTGAGCCCGGGAACCGTAGAATAGATAAAGTAAACCCTTGGTTCATTTGAATTGCACATGGTACACAAGGTTTGGTTAAGTAATTATTTGGGATCTTCCCATCCACAATTATCAATTGTCACAATTGTCAAGAATTATAGAAAAATAAACGATTTTAAATGTGATTGTGTGAGGAATGTTTCTACAATAAGGTTGTAACAAGCCATGATTGTTGTCACTTTTTCCACCATTGCGGAGTTTTGAACAATCACAAACGTCCAGTTTGTGATCATCCAGTCGATTTATGATTTAAGAAAATCAACGAAGTAACGCTAAAGTAAGTTCGGTTTTAACTAATTAAAAGAATCCACGTCGAACACGTGATGATGATAAACAACTTGTATATACACGCCTGTATGGTTATTAATCAGTGCACCGTGAAATAAGCCGAGAGTGCGTAAATGTTTACATCATCAGCTTGACAACGATTGAGAGAAAACTCTTGTCGGCTCTCATGAAAATATTCATGAGAAGATACAAATATGATCAGGGTACATTAGTTTGTAAACCTTCATCAGATTTCAACAATATTCATTTTCTTTGCTGTGGGCATTTTATCAGTATTCCTTTGGATATATTATGATGTTTGCTAACAGGGCACAGACTCCGTATTCCATGCCATCCCTCTTGAAATAATCGGAGAATATTCTTTAAGATTAGCGAGGTTTTGAATACGCAAAATCGTTTCAATCTCTTGTATACTAATCCAAGCAAATTGAAGAGTAAAATTACGGATTCGAAGATCAAACAAAGTCGCGCTTAACCTGTCATCAAATGACAGTTTTTCCGCGTTAACAATTACTAAAAGCAAATATTTAATGTTCAGTGTTTGATTAAAACTAGGATTCCGTCTACTTTGACCAGCAGACGTAAATTTAATAGCATTCCTTTCTCGCTAGAACAATCATTTGAGGTCAAAGGCTTTTGTCGTTCAACAGTTTGAAGTGAACAACTGAATGGCGAAAAAAGGTGGAATTGGAGGTAAAAAGGATCGTCTTTTTATAAATAATGTGGTCGCAAACGGCAAAGAGGATTTTCAGCTTAACACGAAGCTTGCAAATCTCGAACTACAGAAACACAAAGAAATGGCTCGGTTGGAGACAGAGAAAAACAAACTTAGCTTGCCGAGCCTCAGGAAGAATGGAGGCATTTCTCTTACACCTCTATCTTCACCAACTATCTCTCCAACACGAAGCCCTCTGGTACAACGTCGAAAAAGCGACGTTTTGGTTACAGACGTGGTAGCAGCGAGACTTCAGTGTAAAAGCCAGATGATGGTCGATACCGATGTGCTTGGTTTACGAAGATCGAAGTCATCACAGAACATCAGGATAAACGTGGGTCTGACTCCTTCTCCAATGTGTCGAAGTCCTGGCGCCGCCAGTCCAAGACTTCTAAACAGGCGATCTACAATTGCTCAGACCTTCTTGTACGAAGAAGCTAATGCTCTAAGGCAAGCCAATACGGGAAGACGATTTTCGGCTGGAGTTGTGCCTTCCATTCGCGTCGAAGAAAGCGCAGAGTCTCTTAACGAAAAGGTGAAGAAATTCAATGAGAGTCTGAAAAGGTACAGCAAAAAAACTAACACAAACGCAGTCGAAGAGCTCGGCGATTCGCCACCCATCGACGAACCTACCGAAGAACCTTCCGACGAGTTATCGACTCCGCCGAGGCCTGTAGCACACAGGTGGAAGTCATTGCCTAGTATATTTCCCATACTTGGCAGCCAAGAGAGAACCTCGGAGGAAATGACATTTTATGAAGACGTGAAGAGATGTAGGTATTTAAGAATCCCTGAATCCCCGGCTTTGAGCATTGATCAAATCTTTGACAAAGATTCAAAGCAAACTGAAGAGCAAAAATAATCACACGTTTGCTAATAATGTACCTTACATTGCCTTGCGCCAGTTGTTGATGAGATCGAAAGACTGTGAACGATGAAAGGCGATTACACTTGCAGACTCACAAGAACAACATTTATCGTAATTTTAAAATAAGGGTTATGTGACGCCTCGATTCCAGTTTTCGCCAGTAGTATGATCAGGCATATGTCAGATCAAGTTGTTACATACAGGAGGTTTAAAATAATGGAAAAGTTCTAAATCATCAACCGTACAAGCGATCTCGACTACAATGATTTCACTGGCTGAGTACTGAACATAATTAGGACGCGATGTAATGGCTAGCCCAGGAGGTACGTTATAGCAGAACTGGTCCGTATAAAACCCTGATGTCCTTGTTTATCAAAACCATCAACAGAGTACGACAATGTTGTTTCATTCTTTTGATTGCAACCATTTAAGATACTTTCCTCGGCAAAATCATTGCAGGTGTCGTTGTCTTGAACACCCCAAATGATTTCAAAATCCGCAATCATTAATTTAGAAAACTTTGTGCTAAACGACACCCTCTGTCACATTGGGTCCCCCCTCCCCGCGTACCCAAGCCATACAGTAAATTCTCATTGCTTCGCTGACTTCTTGCTTGTGGAAGCAAACTTTGAGGAAATGAGCGAAGTCAGTTTTGAGACTCGAGGGACTTCGTGAAACTAAGAGTGGAATGACCAAATAATTCGCCAATGGTTATCTCGTAAAATACATACCACAAGGACTTATGGACCGTTGAGGTGCTAAACTTAAGTGGCACTCAAATCCAAACAGGCCCACATTTCCGCAGCAGAGATTTACTACGAAGTAACTACAATCAAGGTCCGGGACACTTTGCACTTTTCCCAACATATGGTCTTTCTGTCCACCTCCCCTCCCCGCCCCCAACACAATGTTGATGTTGATTCATCCAAAGTAAATCCTCTATTCCAACATTGTTTTGGGGAAGGAGGGTTCGGCAAGTTATCAGTTGGCGTCATCAGTTGGCATTTTGTTAAATGTCCCAAGGACGTTTGGCCAGGATTGTAGGTGTATAGACGGATACTCCACGATGTTTGTAGGGTTGCTAGTCCCGGCATCGTGTTTACATGCAGGTAATGAATTTAATAAACCCTTAAGATGATTGAATAACTGGTTCTTATTTCCACATTTTCTCTCGACCGTTTTTATTGCCATTATTTCTGTTTCGTGTTTAGGTAATATTAATAGGGAGCTCAAGCAACGACGACGGCGACGCCGAGGACGACGCCTAGTAAAACATGAAATTATATTTTACCAGCACAATTAAATTCGCAACTGTCTAGATCTGTTCAGTAAGCCAATGGCTCTAAAAACGTGCTCAGGCTAAAAATGTAATGGCAGCGTTCAATTCCAAATAGAAATACGAAAAATTAGCCGTCGTCGTTCGCGTTCCGTCTATGGTTCCACAGACTATGTAGAACTTAGTCATTTCACGTTGTTGTTTTGTAGAGGACAGCAAAGAAATGTACAAAGACTTATAACCAACGTGCACAACCATCGTTCTGTTCGATAAATCTTTTGTTTGGTGACGTTCTCGTTGCCGTCGTCGTCGTGGTTGCCTTAAGGTAATTCCTTTGAAATAAAAGTGACAATAGATTTTTTTTCAAACTTTGTCCACTGAATATCTGTCATATGATAACTTCAATTTTGAAATAAAAAAAGGGGGTGCCCTTGCTCATTAAGGAGCAGTGAGGCATTGAAAATGCCCCATTTTGTCATTATTTAATGCTTATTATAAGAACGCATTCCCAGTAATTTTAAAATCTTTGTGAACCCAGACTCATAAGAACACGCATTAAACTATAGTCAATACATTGTGTCGGACACAAACATTTTAAGTTTGATTCAGACAGAAAGCTAAATCCCTGATTAAAAATTTGAACCAAATTTCTTGACGTGGTTACTAAACTGCAAAATAGAAAAGACCACAGTGTATCTGTTATTTTTCTTATTTATTCAATTTTCAGCAATGGAAATTAGGTCAGTCTTTTCTCACGCAAAGCTTATGATTAGTTGATTACAATGACTGGAAAAAATTGGGGTGCCCGTGCTCGTTGGTGAGCTACAGCCATTTTTCAACTGACTGAGCTCAATATCAAGGCAAATCCGTCATGTTTACAATATGCGCGTGCACGAGCGCGCTAATGACGCCATAAATTATGCGCAGTAAGGATGCACGAAGCAAATGTGAGGAATGACCTTAAAACCAAGTTCCCTATTGATTTCAATAGGCCTTTAAAATGATTGATTAAACTCTAAGACATATCCTTATTTTCTCTTGACCGTTCGTATTATCATTTCACAGTGTTAAGCCTGGTCTACACGAGCAATTTTTATGTGACAATTTTCATGCGACAAATATGTTTGATCGTGATGTTTGATCACGTACGTCGCACAGCAAATAACACCAACCACGTGTTTTGGTTAGTAAGTCACGCATAGTGCATGGGCGCAAAACAAAAGATTTCGCACGGTCGTGGACGTTCCAACACAAATCTTTGTTTGCTCCTTTGATGTTTGCCGGACTTCAAAACCATTTCCCTCTATCAACTATGGTGCATGTAGGCTTATTTTCCAGCCATTCTGGAAGTCCGGTTGTAATCCTTCTCCCAAAGAACGCCGTGGTGTGGGGCAATCAATGCAGGCTCACCGAAAACGGCTGGTAATCGAGCCTAACGGTTTTTTTTAACGTGGGTGTTGCTAAGTTCAATAGGCCTTTAAAATGATTGAATAAACTCTCGTATCCTTATTTTCTTTAAAACGTTTTTATTATCATTCCACAGTGTTTTTTTTTGTATTTCGTGCGTGATGTTACGGTTAATAATTTTAATAGGCCTATAAAAATGGAAAGAATAAACTCTTATCTCCATATTATCTCTCGACCGTTCTTGTTATTATTCCCCACTGTTATTATCTTTATTTCGAGTTTATCTTATAAATTTAATAGGCCTTTAAAAGTCTTTAAATGATCGAAAAAACTCTTATCTCCATTACTCCATACTTTTTGTTGACCGTTCTTTTTATCATTCCACAGTGCTTTTTTTTGTATTTCGAACGTGATGCTAATGTCTTTAAAAGGTCTTTAAAAATGATCGAATAAACGTTCATATCCGGATCCTTATTATCTCTTGGCCGTTCTTTTCATCGTTCCACAGTGTTATTTTTATTTCATACGTGGTTTTTACGGTGATAATTTTAATAGGCCGTTAAAGTGATTGAGTAAACTCGGGAAAGGAACGTTAAGATAGAGAAACGAAAATTATGTACAAGCTTATGTGGTCGTGTTTCTCGTATCCTGTTATTTATTTTTTGAGTATTTAGGTGGTAGATGCAAAACTTCTATTACTTATGACTAAACCAAATAGGCTTATGAGCTGACAAACGTACAAGATTTATTATCAAAGCAAACCGAACCATCACATGCTCTAGCAAAGAGCTTTGTCTTCATTCTTTATGCCCGCAAGGCACAAGAGCCAAGGTCGTGAGTAAATGTCTTGATTCTTGATAAACAACCCTTTTAAAGTTCGGCACCGAACACGCGACCAAACCAAACGAGATGAATGAAAACAGTCGGTAATTATAACGGCATGTTGTTTTGTTCCACCACAAGACCTGCTTGTGCGGTTCTCTTCAATGAAAGCACCAACGAGACAGTTGATAACAATGTCGTGTTTCTTTGAAGCTCAGAAATCTCTATGAGCCTAATTTCCAAAGTATAGTCAAGTAAGTGATCTGTTATATGATTAACATTATGCAAAGTCATTGCTTAAAATTAACCGAAAAACATAAGCTGAAAAAAACACTGGTTCAAAAAGGTTCTGTGTAATTGTTACTCTTGGCTTTCTGTACGTGTTGGCATACTTATAATTGGCCGCGTGGAGACGTGGGGGCGGAGAGACGTAAAAATTCATATGTGGACTCCTATTCAAGTGTTAATGAACATTGTTATGTGCCGTTTAGAATATTTGGAAGCAAACGATACTAAATTTCTTGCGAAATTGCGTTCCATCTCAGGGTGTGTTAATTGCTCGTAGCTAACCGCATCGACTCATATACATCCGGCGAGGTAACAGCAACCGTTTAAGACGGAATTTGGCCTTTATTTGCCAAGTTTATTGTCAATCCTTTTAGAGTTACAGTAGCAATATTTATCAGAGGGATCAATTCAACTGTGCTTTTTTTCTATATAATCTGCATTTCACGGTACTCCATGAACTAGATTTCGTTTTATTTGCCACAGATAGCTGCTCGTGAAAACAACTATTTATAATCTTTCTTCTCTTTGACTATTTTCGGCGCTTTTTGCCGCAGGTCAATTCGTCCGGCTTAATTACTTAATCCAAGATGCAACTAAGACAACGCCAATGAGTGGGTTCTTATTTTTTTCATCTAAAACGTTTCAAGACAAGCTCAGAACTTCTCGTAAATCAATAAAACTGACAAGAACGAACATTTTCTGTCATCTACCATCAGCGCAGTTATTAAATACCTGCATATTTAAGGCCAATTACAAAACCACAAACCTATTTAGGCATTTGGGTTCATTCACCCGAGTTCGGTCCAGTTAGTCTGCTTGTCTGGTGGAGTGTTCAGTTTAAAAAGCTTGACTGCAAGCCCGTCTTTTTATATTTTCTCTAACAGTTAGCACGGATTATCGAAAGGGTCAAGTTTGTCAGTTAAGTCCACGATTCGCCCAGGGTTGACGGAAGAAGTCTACAGCAACACTTTGAGGTACATTGTTAACTCAGTTTTGTCTACTGTTATGATGAGGTGTTTATATCATTTAAATGCATGGTTGACGCTATTTTGTACTGAGTTATATATTTATAGTAAAAAAAAAAAAAAAATCCAAACTGGTCAAAGAACTTTGTGAAAGATGCTAATAAACGTCACTTTCATAGAGTAAGAGTTGAGTTTGAAAGCTCTCAGTTAAGGTGGCCGAACACTGTTTTCGCGCACGCTTTTGCTGATGCAAAACATGCCTTCAATAGAGCGATCATTTTATTCAGTTACTCAACACCCGCACTATATGCGCTATTTTTCTCCATTATTGAACGCAGTGTACTGATGCCTTTAGTCTTTTATTACAAAGCTATGTTAGAAAAGGTAACGACGCAAAGAACCCAGCAGTTCTCAGCTTTTTCTTTGTTACCGAAAGAACCCAGTTAAATGCAGTGCACGCACAGTTGCTCGAAAAATTGAGACCGATTGCTTTTGCAGAAACTTGCCGATTTCTAACGATCCAGTCGTTAGAATTTCAAGAAATTTAGGCAGAGGCTCTTGAAAACTGTGTTCGGCCACCTTAATTGAACCTCGATCTAAAATCACATAACCTTGATGTTTACCAGGGTTATGTGCGATCTTTTAACACTTTAAACTAGTCTTTTTGTCCTAATATATATTGAGTGCCTATTACCGATAAACCCAGCTGATGACATTGAAATCTAATTTTGCTCAATTTTCCTTGTAAATGATTATTGATTTCTTGCAAATAGGATTTCAAAATCAAAGGCGCTGGAATCACGAAAACATTTGCATAACACATTATTGACGTGACGCTGTTGAGTAGTTTTGACGGCATCCTTGATAACTTGATTAATGGTAAAGCGAAAGAATAGGTGTTATTTTAACTAGCTTAAGGTTGCCTTTTGTCTCGAAATAGCCGAGTCGTAATATGATATCTGGCCAAGAGAACAAGGAAAAACTGAAGAAATAATCTTACGTTTGTAAACCTTCTACACATTACGAAATGCCCTTTTCCAGTTTTCTTTCCACGTTCTAAGTCGCTTCTTCAAATTCTTGCCTTCGTATGTTTGCTAGTATGATGTTTTCAAAAGCAGGAAAATTCACAAAACTGAAATCAGAAATTTGTTTGTAGAAATATATAGAAACGTTAGGAAGCTAAGTAAACCAATGAGCAAATAAGATGATGGATGGAAAGGAAAGGCAGTGGGGTAGAACGCTGTGACGAGGTCATGCGGCCGAGTGCAAATCAAAAACAAACTGAAGACGAAATATGAAGTGTTCATTTCAAAATTATAACCCAATATACCACTATTCTAAGTATTTTATAAAATATCTTGTCGGTAGTTGTTCAGTTATAGTGAGCCGGGACATTTTTACAACTTTGCAGCGACTAACAGTTTTTAACATGCTCGTCTCTAACAGCGTTCATCATAGATTTCCTAGGGGCGTTGGGTTTTCGGTTTAATGGTTTTGTTTTTCTTTTAGATCGGTTATTCGGTTCTTCAGCTAAAATGTCCGGTGTTTCGGTTTGGGTATCTGTTACGCTTTTCGGTTTACAGTTGGTTGTCGGTTTTTGGCTCTAAGAAAAACGGGTTTTCGTCTTTGGTTATTTGCTTGGCTTATTTCTAGGCCTCTTCATTTCACCTTGGTGTGAGGTCACTTGATGTGCCGTGTAGATGACGTAAATTAGATTAACAAGGAAGGACCAATTCCACAGGGAGCAGTCTTATTTGCTTGTGATTCCAGCTAAATCCACCTTACAATTGAAGCGCAAATCGGCAATTTTGTTGATTCAAATCAGGATTATTTGTACGTGATCAAACAAAGCGTCATCAGACAGGTGATGCTTCCGGCTGTTCAACTTTTGGTCGCACTCGAGTAGACAAGGAAACTTATGGCCACTCTCATGTAGAGGACAAAGTAGCCCCCCCTCCCCGGGGGTGAGACTCCTGTATAAAAAGGGGTGCTCGTCGAAAATTTTGAAAAGAACCTCTAAGACGTACCAAGATCTTGGTTTGTGGACGTCGCTTGAAATCCCCCCCCCCCCCCCCCTCTAAAAGGTACCAATTCTAAACCAACACATTATCTCCTGTCATATTTTTTTCGGCTCAATACCCTAAAAGGTACCGCAAAAGTTCTCGCTGTCGACTGTTTGAGACTGAACACCCTAGCTAACAGGTACCAAAATCGCTTTTTAAACACCTTAAAGGTGACGACGAGCACCCCTTTTCCCCAGGAAAGTAGCCTTCGAGCTGGCTTACCTGTTTGAGTCACACGTGCAAGCGAAGCGATCCGGCCGGAGGAGTCTGTTGCTTTTGCACGGTCTTGCATGGGCTCCCCAAGTGTGCTCCCCATTTAACTTGTGGCTTGGACCCGGGGAAAGAATTAACTAGAATTTGCCCGTCGACTGTTAAGATCTGCGACACATAACAGATCGTGTAATGTATTTCAGTTTTTTAAAATAACAACAAGGATAAACTGTGTTCTATCTCTTTCGAGACATTTACATAAAAAGCGTAATTGATGAAAAATATAAAAATAATGGAAATGTGCTTGTACACGTCGACCGACTGCACGAGTTCTGATGAATAAGATAAGATAGCATACAGCGATATGTTTTACTGAAGAAAATACAAGCTCTTTGTAAATTTAATGGTAAGATGCATGTGGTGCAAACAGTTATAATACAGTGACGTAATACAGTGATTCATTCATAGCGCTGAACTAATAACGTCGTGGGAGTCGGGATGGTTCAAGCAAGCTCTCATTACTCAACTCACCACTTTTATATTTCCTTGGTAATTTTGTCCTTTTATCATCCCGAGCAGTTTGTTGCAAAGCATTACCCTGATCCTATTGTGGTTTTCATATGACGTCGTCAACATTCAAACATTAAAACTACTACAGACATCAGTAACTAAGCCTTTCCACAAATGTCATGTAAAATTACCAAATATCTCTCCAGAAATTCTCCAAAAATTTTCTGAATGTCACAAACGTTTTTCTAAATGCCCGAAAATACCCTCTAAATATCTCCTACATTGTATTAGAAATAAACTGATTTTGAATCATTTGGTCAAAGTTCTCAAAATTTTCAAAATGTCCTTACAGTATTGAAGCAGCAAAGGAAGAAGGCTCAGGCCCAACAATGTTACCGGAATCCGCCATTTTGAAAAATTGCTGCTTTAGTGCTTTAAGTGACATGGAATGTATTTTTCAAGTGGGACACCTCTAAACTGGATTGTTTCTGATACAGAACTGAGTATTGATTCAAGAAAATTGGGAGGAAAACACGGGGGTAAGCCAAAAAGCTATATAAAAGGGGGGTCATTAAAACGAGTAAGTATCCCTAAATTTTCTAGTCATCTTAATATTTTCAAAATATCTCGGAAACTTCTAAGAGGGGGGTGTAAGGGGGTCCGAAAATCGCAAAACCGCGTAAAAAAACGTAAAAAACCGCAATACCGCACGGAAATTTACCAAAATACCGAAACCGTAGTTACAAATGTGCTACGGTGCCGTCATCATTACTTATTGTTGGCCATTCCATTAGAAATACGACCTTATTTAGTTTGATGAAAGTGTACGTTAATGTTAATCAACGTATGATCATCGCACTCATAAAATAATATTGTAATAATTGACACACGTCCATGGGACTGACTTCGTTATGCTGCTGTGGAACTAATGTGGGTGCGCTCGCGCGCGCACGAATACTGCTGAGTTACCCAGTTGAAAAACAACGATGTTTACGACTTTAGCACTGGAAACCACTCGAATGTTACACAACGCAAGCTTTCCGCGACTTTATTGTTTGGTGGAAATTCGCCAAGATGTATGCTAATTTTCAAGCTCAAATATCCCGAATACGAGCTCGGAACATTCATTTTATGTCGCAATTCGACTGAATCAACCTTAAATTTCATTTAAAATTTTCCAAGAAGAATTTTGAATGACCCGAAGACAACGTAGTCAGCCCCATGAAGTGTTCAGTAAACCAAACGATTGTTGAAGCGTATAACTCTTCGGAAGCGAGTTCTTGCTCCCAGAAGAAACGTCGCCGAGCTTCCAATCTCTCCTTGAAGTAATATCGTCTCTTCCCGACCATCCTCATAACCACTTCTTCTTGCTCGGCAGACATTGTCCCGCACGAGGTCACGGCAAATACTGTAGGAAATCCGAGCAAAAGATTCCCAGCCCGGAAAGTCAACAAGTCGACGTATTATTGGATAACATGGTTAATCATACCAATTAACTGGAAAAAGCGGAAATTACAAACAGCAAAGCTTGCTTGCACAACAATGGTCCGTTGCAAAACATAAACAAGAGATCAAAAGTCATCGGAAGCGTCAGGAACCGAGTAATAACTGTCATAACTGGAAAGCGCAGACGGCTGCAGACTCTTTTTTACCGATTACTGCGATCGAAAATTTATGAAAACCGCGAACCGCTTAGTCTTATTAAACCGCAATACCGCTGGTTGAAATAAAGATTTCCGCAGAACCGCACCAAAAATAACGCAAAACCGCATCACCGCAAACCCTTACGCCCCCCTCTTCTAAATATGTCCATATTGATCGTCTCTTTGAAGACAGACCATCTAGAACTTTGATCAAATTTGTGATAGCCCCAGTTGTCCGTGGTTTGAACAATATTGGTTTGTGATAAAGAACTGATCTTATTGATGGAATTCATATTCAAATACAGTGAAACCTCTTTTAGGGGACCCCCAATTAAGCGGACACACTCTATTAAGCGGACACTTAACCTGGTCCCAAAATAAACGTCCTATATTTCCCTTTATAATGAACCCCTATTCAGCGGACACCTCTATTAAGCGGACGAGGACACTAAGATATATTGTATTTGGCTTATTTCTATTGTTGAAAACCTCTATTAAGCGGACACCGAACTGAATTAACAATGTGGCATTGGATTACGCCGTTGAAATAGTCGATTAAATGTACCCGTATCATCGTTGCAGTATGGAAAGGGCATTATTACAAACAAATCAAAGTTGGTAATGAAAGCTGATTAACTTGAACTCTGGATAGCTTCGTTAACAACCTGGAACTTTATAACAGTATAGAGGAACCGTTGAATGTTAATTGTTAACAAACATTGCGCAATTGTTATAAACCTTTATTAAGCGGACACCCTCTATCAAGCGGACACTTGGGAAGGTCCCGAGGGTGTCCGCTTAATGGAGGTTTCACTGTATGAATCAGTATACTGAGTAGTACCTCTAATGCTGATATTCTTATTAAGTGGGTTCTCCAAGATAACGCCATTTTAATGACGGATCACTTCAAAACGTCTCATTATCGAAGATCACCCGAACACAGGTTGAAGTTTGGAAGAACTCGAAAAAGATGTGGAAACACGCGTCTGTTGGCACGTGTTCCAACCGCATTTCTCGTTCTCCAAACTTCCGCCCGTGTTTCTATAACTCGATAGAAACAAGGAACATGTTTTCTATTTCTTACATAGGACAATAAGAACAAGCACAAACCCAAGAGAAGGAATGAAAAGTTTGTTTTACTCTCACGCCAGTCAGTCACACACAAGCTTGGCCTGTGTGTAGGCAGTCTCCTCACCAAAGAAAATGGAGACGTCTATAAGCAGGCTATTAACAAACGAGATTTCGGAATTATGCCCGTTATAGTTGTGGCGTGGTTTTGGTAAAAGTGTATATGATCGTATTTAAGCTATGTGGCTTCATGCCATGCGTCGTTTACTATAATTTACGATTACACGTCTTTGAAGACATAAATAACAATGATTTGGACAGCAATTGTTCACACTTGAATATATGATTCTCATTAAGAGTGTCGACTGTCAGTTCTATGCAGACGTACGGCTGCTTGTGTTCGTATCTGCATAGCTGCATATATTGCAATCGGAATTGTGTCCCTTGGCTCCACAAATTAGATTATAGTCATTTGGTTGACCAAATTTCCGTATAGGATTAAAAATCTGGGAAGGTTATATAAGTCGATATTGCTGTCAACAGGCCAGAAATAGAGGAAACAGGAAAACAAACTCTACAACGAAAACGAAGTCAAAATAAGCTACGTCGCGTGTCGCCAAGCTTTGCCAAAAAATTTTCGCGTGTTCTCCAAGGCCTGCAACAGTAGTTTCGTCAAAAACTTGGAACCATTTTACTCCGTTGTGCTGCTCAAGTGAAATTGTTTCGCCGTCAGTCTATAAGAAGGTAACCGTTAATAACCAGGGGCACAAGTGCTTGTGCGGTGTCATGAACCCACCTTAAGCTGTACCTATGAAATATTTTTGTCGCAAGTGTCGGTAATTTTTTTAAAAAAATTATTTCGTTTAAAAATAGTTTTGCCGCATTATATCGCGTGCACGCGGCGCGGCTTCGGGAGACGGGTACAACAGTCCAAAGGCTATGTGCGATTTAGGTCGTACGAGTTCGAGTTAAGCTCGTGTCAAAACTCAAGACCCACAGTTTAAGTCAAGCTTAATTTTGCTTTTCTTTTTCGGACGAAATTTATTACTCAAGTACAATCAAGTTATTTTTGGGATCCTTTTCCGTATAACATGACATAGGAGCAGTCCATCCGACCGAAGTCTTGAACTAGGGCCTTCGCGACGTTAAACCGTGGTGAGACTGGCAAGTCCGAGACAGTGCAGGGGCCAACGTCGAGTCTACCTAAATTTTGTCTTCTATTTCAAATCTTTTTCACTGCACTGCAATCAGTTTGAAATTAATTTGGAAGACAATTAGCGACCACCTTAAACTCATTTCCATAAAAAAGGCTGTGGACCAGGGCTCAGAGTTAAAAACAGAGCAGACACACCACTCGTAAAAGAACCAAACAGTCGTCGCACAATTTTCGCCAAAGGTTCGATTGGGAACGGGACAGCTCAACTACTTAGCTGGTAATCCTATAAGGAAGTGCTTTTGGGACCTTTGGGCACTCGGATGGATTTATTAAATATATAGATTGGGTTACGCTTAAGCGCAACAAGTGGCACTTTTGGAAATGCACGAAACAGTAGCGTGACGTAACAATATGGTGGTTGTCAACTTTTCCTGTGCGTGGACTCTACCTGAGTTGTGCCCCTTTTCAGGTCTTCCTGAGGTGCGTTGCCTTCATGTTAGTAACACAACAACAAAGAAGGCATTGTAGACAATGGTGGAGAAATGTATGCGGACGTGAGGTTTTGCTTTCGATATGTTTGTCAGGTTTCGTCGTCTTTTTTAAGCTTTAACCAGCTTCCCTGTACAATACACAACTTGGCCACAACTTGGGTGGACGGGCGGCCAAGGACCAGGATTAGGTCAAATGGTTCATAGGATTTTATCAAAACAGTTCGGTACTGAAAGTCGTTCAAAGAGGGAGCTCGTGAATTGCATTGCTCCCTATAGGTCGGACAATTCGTACGAGAGATGAAGTGAAGTGAGGCGGGAAGGGGCCGGGGGCAAGAAATGTGAAAATTAATTAGCAGCGCCGAACACTCGTATATTCCTCATCTGTTTCGAAGCCCTCCCCCCCCCCCCAAATATCCCTCGACATATATCAGTCATAAGGTCCCCCTTTTCTTTCCTCCCCCCTCCTCAAAGAATACATCTTAGAGCACTTCTCCACGCGATACGGGAGAAAATGACGACGTTGCCAAATTAGAAAAATGACTATATTGGATAAATGACATTTACAATGTTGGTATACTGAGCGTCGACCAGGGCGGCATGCTGAGAGTTCAGATTTGAGCTAAGGAAAACAGCCGCGGGCAAAGAGTTCATCTTGTTTGCTCTGATTCGCTGATATGAAATAAGTCACGCCTCCCAGGTGGTTATGCGTGAAGTAGAGACACTCAACAACACGTGCGGATCACTCAGCTCATAGCGACTGTCTGACCTGCTGAATGAAAACCAACCATTTTAGATTGTAGTGTTGTTAGCGCTGATGTCACGAATCTCATCGAGACTAGCCCACCGTTCGAGAAAGATAGCAAAGTTAAGAACTACTTAAAGAACTACTGAATCCCAACAGGTAAGACGAGATAAAGGCTGTCGTTTGAGATATACGTTCTTGATTGTTGACACTTTTTACCAGTGTTTACACTTACGCTCGGAGAGCAAGGGCAAATGCTCCAGCTCTTTATTGCAAACATGTTATTTTTTTTCATTGTTCACATCGCGTGATCTAAACAGGTGTCAGGGAAAGTAATTATCATCTAACACAGACCATTTCTTTCGATAACAAATGGCTTCATGTAATTAAGGATGGGGTTGCTTATATTCACTACAACAATATCAGATTGTTAAGAATTTAAAACCACTTAAGAACCCTTTTACAACCGTTTTCATCGTCTCACTTTCAAACCTTTGATGCGTTGTTTTCCCTGTTTAGCGAAGATTTTTTGCTTTTTCTATAGCGTGCAAAGTACAAAATGTAACTATAGTCTATAACTTGTTAGTATGCATAAAAAGGAAGAAGGAAAACGAATATTAATAACAAAAGACAATTACTTTTAACCTAGAGCGAATGGACCACGAGAAAGTCCCAATTTTGCCATGTACCTATCGTATATTACACAAGGTATGTTATTCTTATAAAATATGTAGACATATTTATTTTGAAGGTCTTTTTAACATAATAGGGCTTCTCTAAAAATCTAATTGATATGGTCTGATCGAAGTCACGTCGCTGAAATTAGAAGAGGTATTTATTTGTACTATCGGCACTTCATGTTAGGTTCATTTCGCATCAGCTGGCGTCCAGATTTCAGGATAAAGAGAAGAGAGATCCTGGTAGGCTAAAATTGGATTGGGTGGTTCCACATTGGTTTTATTCTATTAAGAAGAGTGACTTTTGTACGATGTTACCAATGAATATTGTATATAGACTGCTACGAATTTCTCACCTAGCGGGTGGGTTGAGTCAGGCATATTCAATAGCGGATTGCAATTTATTACCACAAGAATCAGCTAAACCTTATGCATCGAGCTCTATAGAACTTAGCATTTGTGAATCTATCGGCTTGGTTGAGGATGTTACCAAGTTCAAAGTACAATTTTCCATTTGGCCGGTTACAAGATGACTCCTTACACACGTTGGGCTTCGTGCAATTTGAACCTTAAGTCAACATAATGTTGGTCAGGTTTTAGATGTTTCAAAATGCGGAGCAAATGCAGTTAAAGAACAAAATTGGCAGAGTTTCAGCAAAGGCTCTGCTGAGTCATAGCGCCGGAGGCTACCAAGATAATCGTTTCAAAAACGAATTGGACGTAAGCAAGTAAATATCATGAAACCTCAACTTATTGAGGACATCTGTTTTAAAAAATGTATCGAATCGAATTTCACAAATCTGCGAGAAAAAATGTGAATAAAATTAAAAACGAAAAAAAAAGAAAGAAAAACGTCAAGATGCAAACAGAGATCTAGAGCTACAAATGAAACTAACTTCCTAACTAAAGACATAAGTTTAGGTGTATATCATTACTTGATTGATTTTTATTAACTAGATCTACAAATTTCAGTAAAATTCTCGGTCTCGAATCCGACTGATGAAGGAAGTCTCTCTGAGATTCACTTCAATGTCATTAAAACATAAAACAGAAGTCTGCATAGAACATTATGCTCAATGGTCTGCGGATAAAGTCGAAATTAAAGAGGACTCCAGCTGGGATCACTTTGACGATCAATTCATTGTCCAGTTGACAGGCTTCGAAGCTGGATCAACATAGAAAATTTTTATTTCGATGTAGTACCAGATTTTCTTCACTAACATTAACCAATGTCTGCCAGCCAGTAAGGAAAAATACTAGGACTGAAATGTTCATAATTGGATATTTAGTAACCCGCATTTACTTTGGTTTTGCATTACTGCACTAAACGATTGCGGCCTTGCAAATCTGCCGCCACTTTGTTACCCAGTTAGAAGTAAAACCAAAACCAATTGTGACTCGTTTGCAAACCTTTTCCTGCGTATTGAGCTGTTTACACTGTTCATCTCACGTTTTCACTGGTTCACTCACACTGTCTTTGCGACTGGAAAGAATGATGACTTTGAGTTTGTGGTTTGTTCTTACGACACTCAATTGAAAACCGCTCAAACTTTGTGAAAACTGCTGCTAAATTGTAACTAAGTCTAATACAGTCCAATGGGAGTTTCAAGAATAGCGTGCAGGCGTTTTTATTCCTATGTTGTTCTCTTCTTTTGTTTTCTTTTTAATAACAAAAGAAGAGCATAAATTAGGGATAAAAACGCACGCCCAATGCACTATTCTTTTCTTTTTTCTATTATTAGTCCGATTTGGTCTGTAAGCCACCACTCAACCTTGTGTGCGTGACCAGTCCGAAAGCACAAGCTACGTTGACTGTTAGCTTCATAAGATGTCTTTGACAACAGCTCTCAACACACCAATATTTGATCTGTCTCCACATCCGTGCATGCTTCAATTTTTCAGTGTCGTTCTGGCCGAACAATGCAAAGACAAATCGTCTGTGGAAACTTGTCTTCAATTTAGACGGATCTCCTGCCACTGATAATGCTTTGTGCGTAGAAGCCATTTGGAAATGGGCACTTTTCGAGACGAAAATCTGAAAGGAGCTCCTATAAACGAAAAACAAAACTCCATGGGGCTATGTTTCTCCGTCGCACAACTTCTTGTCCAGTGAAGGACAAAGCTGTGATACAATAAACAACATCTTGCGTGCAGAATGCCTCACGTTTTAGAAAAAAGTACTTTTAGGGAAGCTTTCAACCCTCGAGTGCTAATTAATGGCTACCGCATTTAATTCTTAATTAAACCAGATGAAGACACCATGGTTAAAATTTCGAAATTGATGCCAGCTAATTTCCTGTGGAAGCCTCAAGTTTTTGCCTTAAGGGTAAATTCTTCTCCGGCAAAGAGAATTACGTAACATTTTTATGAGAAAAACTTTAAGTCATGTCACAATCCGGAGTCTCAAGGTGTACGTACAAACGTGAGAAAAAAGCGCGGAAAAAGTTTTGCAATTGTTTCAAACCTTCCAAGGCTGCAAAAAATCGAAGATAAGACGGCCTCAACAGGAAAAAAAAAAGGGTGCTAGTAGATTACTCGGGAAAAAAAAAACCGGGACTGGATGGTTATAACCATTATTGTCCATAATTTTATTCCCTAGGTATAGGTGGTGATTGATAAGAACGATTATGGACAAAAGCCGTCTTAAAAGATATTCTCTCAGCACATAGAACGAAATAAAATACTTAATTTTTGAATCGATTTTCCTGACCTGTGTTGAGTCATACTACATTTAATATCAGTTACTTGCTTTCTGAACAACAAACTTTGGATGAAACGTTATACCGTGGTTGCTGGATGATTTCATTTGTTAGGCTCAATTTTGGGTTGTTTGGCATGGCTGCCGAGTATCGTCGACTCTTAGAAAAAGTACGTAAGTTTCATTGTTTTGTTTTATTTCTTCCAGTAAAAAAGCCATTAGTTCTTGGTGTCCTGTTTCATGTGGAGAGATTAAGTGAAGATCCATGCTTGTCATATTTATTTTTTTCATTTACACCGTCAGTTCAAGTATTAACGCGGTATCATGTTCTAACCTCTTAGCAAAGGCAGAAATATGCTTTAGAATGCGGTAGAAAGCAAAGCGCCTTGGCTCAGTCTTTTTGTCGAAGTTGTTGTCGACTAAAAACATAACCTCGAAAAATACCATCCACATTTACGTGAATGTCAGTCCCTTGTTGAAAGTTTTGTATTGTCCTTTTCATATTGTCGGCTTTTTTCAAGCGAATTAAATTGCTTCTTTAATCATTTAAAGTTGCAAGAAAGATAAAAGATATTCAATTTCAAATATAATTAATTTGAATTCAAGCTAAATGACTAAGCGCACTAGTTTGGCATCCATTAGGACCTATTCTTAAAATTTGCGCTTTAACACTGTTAACGTTAACATATCCCCAGGAATACGCGTTGCATTGTTTTGGAGAAAATTTCACGCATTGTACTGAGCACTGCCCATCGACTACACACGCGTGAAGTTTATTTTAACGTTTTTTCTCGTAAGTTTTAGTTTCTATCGAGTAGGTACATTCAAAACCAAGAGACTGTATTTTACAATATTTTTAAACACCTCGAAGTTGGTCAAAAATACCACGCTGCGCGTCGTATTTAGAACTCTCTCTTCGGTGTTTGTAAATGTGGTAAGAAGACACGGTCTCCCGTGTTTGATATGTTACAAGACCTTTTTTACAAGAACAGTATGAACTCCCAGTGTTAAAATGTAAAACTTGAGTTTATACAGTCCATTATTTACTGCATTTTTATTTGCATGGTTCATTGGTTGTATGATTTCTGATAAGTTAATGGTCACGCACGGAATGATTCATGTAAATACAAGACATATTTACTTAATAACATCCCACATTTCACCCTCAAATGGCCAAACTAAGACCGGTTAAGCCAATGTCCGAAAACTAGATGTTGTTGCAAAAAAGAGTGTAATTCATATCTCATCAGCGAAAGTTTTTTTTTGCAGTGGACGAAACCAGTATCGTCTAGGGCTATGTACATAGACCCTATTTTTCACAAAAAGCCAGATACCGAATGATAAGGAGTTTATATTTGGGGACTTAATTTAATCTCTGTGTAGCCGACAGCCACAAACAGAACTCAGTTTTGTCTCGTGTTAAATGAACATATGATAGGCCACAGGATAAGTGAATTGACGACCGCTGTTTTTGTATACCACTACCACGTTTTAAGATTTACATATTATGACGCAAGTCAATCGTTTAACCGGCACGTTCATTTTAATTGATTTTCATTTTTTTTAGTAACAACTTCCCGTCGCGGCCATTTGCCTTCTGGGTGCGCAAAGAATATTAAAAGTACAAGTCCGCACAAACGGTATAGAACTACCGCGAGCTGTGCCGAAGAAGAAGAAGAAGAGGTTAATTTCGTTGAAGAATCTGCGGGCTTGATGAAAATCAAAGTAAGCTGGCAAAGGTAGGTAATGCCTTGCATCTAACTCGCAATAATTACTGACGATGATGTAAATCGCTACTTGCTCCGGCTTCATGCACACTAAATCATTGAACCGGTAAATAGCACATTTGAAAGCCTTGGTGAACTTAAAGAAAATCCAGGAAAATTGTAGGTACTGCTTCATACCTAAAACTTAGCGGCTCCTAAAGCTAACCCAGGTCACTGCATACCCCTTGTAGATCAGTATCTTGTATGCATAATCTTCACTTCTATTACTGCTAAATCATTGATTAACCACTAAAACCAAATCGATGCTACAACTCGGCATATCATCGATTACATCGTGACGGAGGTGGGCGGGTGGGGTGGGGGGGAGGGGGGTTTGTTGGAGCCCTGGCTGGGTCATATGCATTGTTCTTTGTTCTTGAACAACACATTTTACTCTTCCCTGCTTTCATTGCCTCTCTTCACCCGGGTGAATAAAATGTGCTCTGAGGGGAGCGTTTTTTGCTTATTTCTCACAAAATGTTCAGAAACATGCAGTGTTCAGATCATTCAAACAACAAGGTTTTACTCTATAAACAGTGTTTTTGAGTGATCGGTGAAGATTATTGGACTTATCTTTTCTCAAGAATTTCTATCATAGAGGAATCATAACAATAACAATGAAAATAACAACAATGAGAGAAACAACATCAGCATCAAGAAGTTTAGCTGACAAACCAATACTTATGTGTGGTGTTGTCAAAAAAATAAAAAAATAAAACAGAAAAAATAAAAAAATAAAAAAAAGTATAAAATTAAACTAAGTCTGCAAAATTATACGTAGAATATAAGATTAAACATCGTTAACCTAAAACTGGTGACGTAATATTGCGAAAATATCAATAAATGTGCAAATCACTGCATTTAAGCAATCTCCTATTGGTCTTCACTCACCATCGGAAATCGGTTGAAAATTTTAGAAAATAATGAAGAACTTCCTTAATTGTATTTCTTTAGTGAAATATACCTGAACGTCGCTCACAATTATTTCTTTAAAATGTGAAATTTATTTTCTCTTGGTGAACTCTGCATCTTTGTTACTTGATGCATTTTCCAGTGTCTTGAGGTTTGAACTCATCTTATTTCTACATTGCCACGTATGTGAATTTTGTGTTACAATCGAAATTTACTTCTACGATAACTGCAGAAATTCTCGCGCGGTCATTGGCTAATTTTATTGTTAATAAGCGGACAGACACATTAATTTATAATTTATGCGGTGCGTCAACAAGCGAGAGCGGGAAATTTGACAATTTGTTATCGCAAAAAACAAATTGATGTCAGTTTTTAATGCGTCTGTCCTGTTATTGACAATGAATTTCCTCATAACATTGTCAAAGTAGTCTGCGGATCCACTCGGCTATCGCCTCGCGGATTCACAGCTACTTTGACAATGTTATGACGAAATTCATGATCAATAACAAGAGAGACGCATGAAAAACTGACGTCAATTTGTTAATAGGGAGCTTAAGCAAACCACGACGACGACGGCAACGAAAATGTCACTAAACAAAAGGTCTAATAGGCAAAACAATAGCTTTGCATGTGCGTTATAAATCTTTGCACATTTCTTTGCCGTCCTCTGCAAAACAACAACGTGAAATGACCGAGCTCTTCGTCGTCTACGGAACGTATTTTCATTTGGAATTAAACGCCTTCGTTACATATTCAGCTTAAGCACGTTTTAGAGCCATTGGCATACCGAACAGATCTAGACAATCGCGAATTTCGCTTGTAAAATATAAATTCATTTCTAGCTTGGTGTCGTCCTCGGCGTCGTCATCGTGGTTGCGTAAGCTCCCTAATGACACTTATAGAACGTTTTCACTTCACGTCAGATCGCCGGAGCCATAATGGTGCACTTACCCAAACAATGAAACAGCGGCCATGTTGTGTGTGCCAGACCAATCTTGTGGGAATTGAACTCTTTTCTAATGTAAACACTCTCATTTGTTCCAATAAATTAGCATGGCTGCCGGTCACGTGAATGAAAACGCTCTACAGTAAAGTGAAACTCATATTTTGTCAAGCAAGGTAGAAATCCTCTCTTTGTCAGCCTGTAATTGTGCCAGGTTTTTAACCACACTTAAACTGGTAAGTAGCACTCGTGAACTGACTTTAAATCAAATGAGTTATAGCAGATTTTCTCTCATTTGAACCTCGCAAGGAATTAGACATAGCAAGTTATTCACGGTTTTGTAAAAAGATTTGAGAGAGTTAAAAGAAACCATGGTCGATACGAAGAGCACGCCTGCTAATTCAAGACAACAAATTGATTGCTTAATCTTGATTCAGTCTTTCTATAATTTGCAATATCATCATCAGCTTTTTCAGCGAAAAAACGTTTCGTTTCTGGAATAGTACAAGACAGGAAATATCGGAGAGTAAGGTAGATAAACCAATTAATTAGGTGTTGTTTAAGGGCATGAGATAGTGGATTTGATAAATATTCGTCACTAATTTGGCATAGAAAGCGGCGCTGGTTGGCAGGATGGACGATCTCCTGCAGAGACTATTTAGTCTGTATAGAGGCCGGCAAAGGAAAAAGCGCATTTTATTATTAACAGTTTTCAAAAGAACTATTTCGGCTTCCTTTTCGAAATACTACTAACTGTTTCTCCTTGCTGGGTATATTGTTTGGATGAAGGATGTCGGCTTACACTGCAAGTCAAAAGAACCCGCAAACCACATGCAACAAAATCGATCGCCGCGGTCAGTTTTTCGTCGAGATTAAGATATTCATTTTAGCTTACGTTGAAAAACAGTGTTGAGAGGGTTTCACAGTGTGTAAATCCCGGAAATTCGTAGGACACCGCAAAACTATTTTCACAGTTTTATATATTGAGGACAGTTTTGATTATTTTCTCGAAAACACCTTTAAGAGGTTTTCTCATAATATATTACTTAAACGGATCGGCCGGTGGCTCCAGGGTAAATTCAATGAGGTAAGCTCTGTTTTATCGAGGTTAAATTAAGAAAGACCGTGACTCCTTTAGGAGTTTCCCTAAAAGGAAACCAACACCCATATGTATGTAGACATAAGATTAGTTCTGCGAACTTTCTAACCTGCTCTAGTACGATTAACAGTATTTTTCGCGAACACGGTATCATCGGAAGATAAGTCGAGGTAATTAATTTGTTTTAAGAACGTAATCGTCATACCATGACATATAATGAAAAAAAAAAACTGTCGTGATAGTGGAAGGTTTATTTAAGCCAACATATAAAACAGCAGATGCCTACGATAGTCAATACTTTAAACACACTCTGCCAAGCATAAAGTGGATGAAACAAATGCGAGATGTCCCTGTCCCATGAAGTATATACCAGGTTGCCGGCGTGAAATCTAAAGTGTGACGTAATTTAGAGGTGCCTTGGTAAAGAGCAATATTTCATACTAATGAAAAATGAAACGCATAAACTGAAGAAAAATCAGACGTGACGAGTAAATTGGTATAGTAACTAATTGTTAGAATGATGTGATAGAATACAACACGCTTTGTGAGACAGGGTAAGATAGTAAGTTAGACAGGATTATAAGTTCGATCTGCTAAGATCATTAAATTATTACAAATGGAACATATCTCAAGTTATTTCGTTCATACTGCAGATTAACAGACGGCTTTTTAATTGTTGCTTATCGGCTTTAAAGGATGTTGTCTTATGTTATCGTTAATTCCAAACTAGCCCTTGGACTTATCCAACTGAGCGGAAACATATATATCAAACACGATTTCCACTGAACTCCTACAGAGACAGACTGACTAAGGACTTTAAATCTGGAATATTAAGACGAAACCTACGCGTTAGTAGAGAGGGTAAGATTTTGCAGCAGCAGGACCTTTTGCTGGAATCGAGGAGACAATCCAATATGGAGAACCACGAAGGATTTTTTTAGTATCAAAAATGGCCGCGATTTTTGGTGTAGGTCATAGATTTTAAAAGCAGATGTCTTTACGAAAAAATCTGTTCCTTAATCTAAATTCTGTTTTGTTGGCCTTTCGAACGCGTAATAACTGTTTAGTTCGACTGAGCTTTACATGCGCCTTATTTTCATATTTCCTCTAATGTATGATTATTACACTGCCTCTGTAAATTAAACACCGCCATTTTCGCAAAGAAATAGAGCCTTTTAAATGTTTTCAATCATTGCTTTGCGTGTTCCGTTCGTAGTAAGCTGTTCGTCCATTTCATGGAAATTTCACCGAAAAAAAGTGCAGGCCATTTTAAAACTCTCTCACTTTTCTTTTTATATCCACTTTCAATTTCTAACACTTGCTTAATCATTTAAAATTTGTTAAATACTTCATTAATCGTATTTTTCTAAGAAGGTGAATAATACATAACAGAGTTGCATTGCGTAATACATTTGAGATCATAAAGAGCATCAAGATTCAAGATTCCCAAGTTTTCTCTCAATCCACTAAGAGAAAGGTTGTTTTCATCTTGTGTATTTATTTAGACGTACAATTAGTAAGACGTCCCTGAAATATACGTCTTGGATAGAAAAACGGTCAGCGCTGTCAACTGGATTAATAGGCGGCGCGTGATCCGCTATACCTACTGTTTTACGCGGATATTTTACAATTGTCCATCAAAGGTCAGGGCAGATGGCATGTACTGAATTAGATTGAAGTAACTGAGGTCCTATAAAAAGACTTCCAAAGGCGGTACGGCTTAGTTACTGAGACTTTTGTAGCTCGCGCTGCTTGCATCCAGGGAAAAGTGCAATTAGGAACATTGTAGGGTAAGCATGATTTTCAGGTTTAATTTACAAAAACGTACCCATTTTTGTCGTGCTCTAGCCATATGCAACAAACTTGTACTATAATGTAGTCTAAGCGGCCCTAAAAAATATCCACAAGGACCGCTCTAAGTGTCTTTTTTTCCGCAGCATTTAAAATCGTTTTCAAAACTGACAATCTGCGAAAAATCAACAATGACTGCTTTTTTCGACACCTTTATCACCACCCTTTTTATGAAAAGGCTCTTAACAAGGTTCGCAGTAGCTAAGAGTGTGGGTAACCAGGTGTAACCAATCAGAGCCAGGATTACAACTAAGTGACAAACAATAACCAATCACAAAGCCGGATGTATAATTAGGCGTCCAAAGTAATTTACACCGAAGAATGAATAAGACGTCATTTATTGGTGTGTTCCGAATAACAGAGAATTGATTCCTGTCGACAGTGCTGTGATTATCGCACATAACATTTAATGCGATCAACCAAAGACCGCATTTAGCGATCTCAATTATGCATGAAGGTGCAGTTGGGAAAGCTGTTTGAGACGAAGGCGATTAGTTATCAGTGGCAAAGCAGTTTGGTTAACAAGCTCTGTTGTGAGTACAACTCTGCTGATTCTTAATTCAGAATTTCATGAACACGAACTGCGTTTTAACTTAGCGCTGTCTAAAAAATTTAAATTTAAATTTAAAATCTAATAGAAGTTATGGATTAAAGGAAGAAATTAAGACTTTCGAAATAATTCAGTCAAAGCGACGTTAAGAAAAAAAAACTAATTTATCCTGGAGTTTTTGAAGTGCAGTTACTTGTAATTTTCCTTCACGGAGGGAAGATCTTTTGATGAAGATTTTACACTTTGTTTTGGAAGGAAGAACCGCAACTTGAAAAACTTTGACAAATAAATTATAGGGTGAATGACGTCCACAAGAAGTATTTTTTTAAAAAACAGTATTACATAGTTTTCTAAGCTAATTTTAAATATAAAAAGAGCTCAGTTTTGTATTTTCCGACCGACCCTGAATTCCAAATATTGTTTTTATCTCCAGAAACAGGACGCTTTTAGTCTTCCGCAATCAAAGACTTTTAATTAAAACTACATATTCTCCGAAACCTGCTGAGAAAATGAATGTGCTTGGTAGATCGATTTAGATTGGGACTTTCACAGACGTGAGACTATTTCATCAACTTTAGATAAAAATACAAATTACTCTTCTTTAATGGGTTTGTGAGGCGCTGCTAATAATCACGAGAGAAGAAAATTATTTTGATGGATATTTTACTCGTCTCTTAAATAGAGTTAGGGTGATATCTTAACCTCTCTTCGACAGGAGAGTTTGTTTCACTTTCTTAAGTGAACTAACTGTCCCAGTGAGCCTGTAACGTTTAACTGAAACCAATTTCCTCTGCTGCGGGAAGGCTATTGGGTTTGTTTGCCTTTAAGAAACGAACGACAATCTTTTCAATAATTATCTAAAGCACGAATTTACAAAAACCAAAGATGCAAACAATGAAGTAAAGAGATTCACTTTGCTATTTATGTAACTCGATGGAAGTGGACAAATAATATTTCTCGTGAGGACTTAGTGCAGGGAAAACAAGAAGTCGTTCAGTTGAAGGCAATTTTCATCGGCACAAATGAATGGAACACAAGAAGTCGTTCAGTTAGAGACACAATTATAACTAGTACAAATACATGTGTTTATCGATAAAACAACGAAATCTACTGAAAATAACTTAAGAAAGATCTTACCTTGGGAATAAGGTCTGAATAGGCATGAACTCTCTTTAACTTCACCCGCTCTTGGCGCTGAGTCATGTCTAAACCTTTCATCCCTGTAGGGAGCCGAAGACCATGAGTTACGGTGGAAGACTCCTGCAATATCCAGAAGAGTTGCCCTGCAATTTTAGTGCATTTTTAATGTGTTTTCTCCTAGTGTAAAATTATTTTCCAGTTTTAACGAAATCGTGTTCCTTTCACAGATAAACAACACCAGAAATAACCATGGACGACATTAATATTAACGGAACACTCAGCACTGCTTTGGAAAATACCACGACTGACAACGTCACCCAAGCATCGGGGTTGCCCGAATACCTCCACCAGCCTGTCGGAGCCCTAGTGTTCCAAATAACTTTGTGGTCAACTATTGTATTCCTAGGTGTGGTTGGTAATCTCTTGGTATGCTTCGTGATCCTTAGCCAGGCCAAGATGAAGACTTCCATGAACTATTACTTGCTGAGCTTGGCCATAGCGGATCTGGGGGTACTACTTACCATCTATCCTATGGTACTGTTGAAATACTTCTCCCCGTTTCGCTGGTTGTTAGGGAAACATGCTTGTCATTACCTGTATCCTACCGTGGAGGTATTCTTCGGAGCCTCCATCTGGTCGATTACGGCCATCGCCATCGAGAGATATCGGAATATAGTGGGCGCCAAACGTTACCAGATCAAGCACAGATCTCGAGTGAGGACTTTCGTGGTTATTGGCGTGGTGTGGTTGGCGTCGTTTGTAGTCTCATCCGTTCCTCTGTACCCGGCTATGCATTACCATCCGACTCTGCAAATCTGCGGCCCAGTTATGTCAAAGTTGTTATTCCAGTCTTACTCAATAGTTCTCATCGTCGTCTGGTATGCACTTCCTCTGCTTGTCATAGCATTTACATATGTCAGGATCAAAAAACGAGTACTTCAAAGTGTTGCCTTCCGAACCTCGATGTCAGAGTACGATAATGGAGATCAAGCAGTCTTGTCGCAAGCTCCATCAAACAAAGAAAGAAGCTTCAAACGAATCTGGCAACGAAGCAATAAGACAACGAGAATTCTTACACCTCTGGTAATTTTGTTCGCCGTGGTAATGTTTCCCTTGAACGCTTTTCGTGTGGTGGCACTGATTATGCCAGAATACTGGAAGAAGCCTTACTACAATCTGATCATAGGCCAGCTTATAATGTTCATTATGATCAACTCGTCTGCTAATCCACTGGTGTACTTCATCATGAGTAAAGAGTTCAAAGATGCATTCAAGAAAATCTTCACGAGTCTGAAGAAAAAAAAGAACTTTTTCAAACAGATCAGTGGTAAAAGCAAATCCTCGGGGAGGACCTCACCTTCATTCCTAGAAGCCGCATTGGGTGACAGAGAAGAGAACCAAAGAGGAGCGAACAATAGCAGCAACGAGCCGCAGGCAGGGCTTGCCAATGGCAATGTCCAGATAGTCACTGGTGTGTGATGGTAATTTGCCAAACCCCGGAATATCTTGATTTCCTAAACTCCGAATTTTTTTCACATTTGTTATTACATATTCTTATTAATTCATCCGGATAACTGAATATTATTTATGCCGCATAGCGATTGTAACGGTCAGACACGGAGGCCTGGGGTTGTTGTGACGAGCAAGAACCTTTTTCTCCGTGATCTTTCTGATTTTAGTACAATTCTACTAGTATACTAATGTAAATGCTGAAAACTGATTGGCTTAGTTACTCGCATACTCTCAGCCATTAGAGTGCAGTGGTTGTCGGTTGTCCACAACATACGACGTTTTTATCGTTTTCCGAGGTTTAGGAAGAAAGTTTAGATGTAAATGCATAATTGAATTCCTGAGAAGACTGAAAGAAGGACATTGAAATTATTGAAACAACGGGTGGTCCAGGACATGCAAGTGGGCTGGAGCCTTTGGTCAAATTTGTAAATATGGTTATTTAAAATATACAAACGCTGCTTTGATTTCCATTCATCTGGATAACTGAAAATTACTTGATCCTTATCTATGATACTCGAAAATAACGGAACAATTGGGACCTAAGACAACGGGCTCATTGAAAACCATACCATACTGTAAATATCTTTGCAGTCTGTGTAAGTAGGATATTCTGTACATGTTCTACGTTTACCTTAAGAAACACAAACTGGAGATATTGGTACATTTAGTATTCAGTGGCACATTATCCAAAAGATTACTCTTTGTAAGATGGCGACTTTACCGTAATCATTTATGTGTCAACTGCTTTTAAAGGTAAAACAATCATTCTTTGGATAACCTTAAGCGTTTTGCAAAAATATATATTGTACATGTATATATACGAAGTTCTCTTCCACCACGCGTGTGTTGACAGATCAACTGGAGCCATTGTAAACACTGGACGAATGTACCAAGGGTAAGTAACTTGACCTTAGTAACGTTTTACCTTGTTACAAGCTCAAATGTAAACACCACATAAGGGTAGGAAAGTATTTATCTGTAAATAAAATATACTGATTATGAACAAGATGTGGGGGCTACATTCATTCGCATTTTATTTAGTCCGGTGCACCTTATATTGTTATATAATTAACAAATAAAGAAGCCTAAGCCGTGTATTACACCGTGAAATAGCCTGCGTAGCAAGCGTTTCTTTAGGGTTCGGGAGCAAAGAATTACAGCGCGAAAAATGGAGCGAGTAAAAGAGGGGTTGGGGAGATAAAGGAAGGAAGCAAATAACGCCTTCCCCTCCCCCACCCCCCTCTTTCTTTTTTTTTTTTAGCTCTCGCCCCATTGAAAACACCGAAGTCTTTTTTTGCTTCCAAACCCCACGGAAAGGCTTCCTACGCAAGCTAACTGTGACAAAACACGACGGGCATTTGAGAACACGAGGGAAATGAAGAAAACACGAGCCGCAGGAGAGTGTTTTCTACATTTCTCGAGTGTTCTCAAATATAATGTCCGGAGTGTTTTATCACAGTGTAATACACGGCTTTGGTTTCTTCATTCGCTTTATGATATAGAGGTAATGTCGCGAAAAACAATAAAACACGCTTTTTCTATGTTTTATACTCTGATAAAACATAGGTTTTTGACCAATCAGAGCGCGCGCACGGTCCTAACTGTATTATAAATAACGTTTCCTTATATCGTGCGTTCTGCTCGACTGAAACAGCGTGCTTTATCAGAGTACAGAGGCATGGTGAGGGTTACCCGTTGTTTAGCCCCCAAATCGATTTGCCAAATTTGACCCAAATTAAACGTCTTCTGTGACTCAAAAAGAAACGGCAACGGAAATGATCTATTTCTCTACAGTAAACATAGCTGCATGGAGGCCATTGGTAACAACGGCGATGTTAAAACTGCACTAAAATAACAAGTTTTGCTAGATGCCGACAAAACACGTAGCGAAATAAACAAATTCTCAACCAGCAAATGCGTCGGTAGAAGACATTATATTTGTTACGAAGGCAGAAATTATACTTTGTATATGTAATCGCATGGGCCCGAGGGTAATTAAAGATTAATTTCACTCAGGAGATTTCACGCGTATTTTCAAAGTTTTTACAAAATTGCCCGAGTCGCGGAGCAACCAGGGCAATTTGGAAAACTTTGAAAGTACAAGTGAAATTAATCCTTAATTGCCCGAGGGCACTTGCGATTACTTGTTTCTCAGATAAAGGGCAAAATTCTCTACAATGGAAAACGTCCAAGGTCTTGCCGTCGCGTAAACAGGTTTACTGGTTGTCATTAAGGAACAGACCAGCAGTAGAACGGGGAAAGCCTACTATAATAGTAAGGAAAACACAGCAAGTTCAATTTACTCAAAGCAATCTTTTTACAAATAAAACTTTAATTGACCTAATTTTATTCACCTGTTTTGTGAAGCTTGCGATGGCGTGAAACTACTTCATCGGTAGATGAAAGACGTAAACAAGTGTCCAGACGAGCACTAATAACTTCTTGAATCCAAAACTCTCCTTTCGACCGCGAAAACTCAACGTACCAACAACATTTACGCTGTTTCTTTTACACCGATAAGGTGACCTGTGATATTAATAAGGCGACCCGAAGGAAAACGAAGAAATTACCTTTCAGTTTGGCAGATATGAAGTTCTGTAACTCTATGCTTCGTGCGACACTGGCCGTCCCCAGTCAAACTTTTTCCAGGCTGCGAATCAATACATTTTTGGATGGAAAAATCCTTTTGCTTTTCCACCAAAAGACTGCGCTTTGCTGCATGTCGATTTTTTTTCACGTTAAGATGAAATAACGGCGTTTAGATCAAACTCAGTAGCGATGCGTTTCTGAAATTCTTTTTCAAAATCCATTTGAAGCTGTTTGAAGCGAGAAATCAACTTAATGCAGGTGTGCTCAGCTAATCAGCATCAAGTAATCATGCCCTCTTGATTACCAAAACTGCCCTCATGATTAACCCTTTGACTCCCGAGTGGCCATATAAGGCCACTTAATGGTCGTGCTCTTTGAACCACTTGTGACGTCATCAATTTAAATGTCATCAGGTATTCTTGATGAGCAGATAGTAGCACTAGGCTAGGCCTTTCCGCACAATGGTCAGGTTTAGATATCGACGACATTCCGACGTCGCAAATCGAAAAACAACGTTATCAGTTTTGGTGCAAAAACGGTGGTATAATGGTCCACTACGCCTATGATTGATCAAGGTCCATTTCTAGGCTTCGCCCGTAATTAACATCCAACTTTTCACGGCAGCCAGAAACAACATACAACGCAAAAGGTAGGCAGTGTAAAAGGGCCGAGAAAAACAGAAAGGAAAGGGGCAACAAACAAAATTGAGAACTGTTAATGGCAAAAAAACAAAAAAAAAGGAGAAGTTTTGTATTTGTAAAAATGCTCAAACAAGACTTACATGGAGTGTAGTAACGTTCGTTTGTTAAAAAGCGATCTCCGGTCATCTCAGCGAAGTGAACGTCAACAATTACAACGCTTATCCGACGAGTGATCAGTTAAAAGCTTGCTGTGATATTCTCTCCTGTACTCGGAGCAGACCCAGTGGTAGCAACTTAGTCTTTCCAGCTTTGACGCTAGTTCGGGCAATCTTGCTGCAAGCCGTAAATAACTGTAGCTCCTTTCAATCCAGCTGCGCAATTTCGCATTTTTATGCGCAAGCTGTGAGTTCTTTGTTTTGTAAGTTCCATTGGAAAAGTGCACCTTTTCATGAGCCGCAATGTGGCCAAAAATCAGGGCTTCAACGGGATGAAGCCCGTTGAAGCCCGTTGAAGCCCCTCAGGCTTCTTCTTTCCAGTTGCTTAAATTGGAAAATTTACTGCGATGATCATTCTTCACTTTCATCTACAGCCGCAGTTCAAATATGAATTATTTCATATACACTTCACAACACGTAGTTATGTTTGGCCAAAAAACACTGGATCCAGATTACTTCGCGGCTAAACAGTTTTCCAAAATGGAGGCAGGTTCGGATGAGTTTGCTTGTGCTTGTGTTTGCGTCGAATTTCGCTTTCACTTGGGTCATCCCTATTGCTTACAATCTCGTTCCCAGAGCCCACGTGTCTTTTGGTCAGCGCCAACCAAAAGACACGTGGGCTCTGGGAACGAGATTGCCATGTAGTATACTAAAGCATGCGCCGTGCAACCGGAATTCCTAAAATCTTGGAGTCTGGAAATTGATCATTCCAGCGCTCCGTGTCTTCGCGCTGACCAAAAGACACGTGGGCTCTGGGAACGAGAATGTATTGCTTGCGTTTGTGCTCGCGCTAGTGCTTGCATCGCTGGTGAAAACCAGGCTTCAGCCTCAAGCCTAGTTGTAGGACAGAAGAGATGAAGAAAGAATTTGCAGTTTGCAGTTTGATTTAAGGGAGAACAAAAAAAGAAAAAAAGAAAGAAAGAAAGAAAGAAGGAATAAAACACAAACAGCGGTGATAAACATATTAAACTTACGCATTTTAATAACTTGACGTTTCGTATGCTACTTAACATACATTTTCAAAAGTGGAATAAAGACCGTTACAATTTTTGAAAACTATATATGAAATGTAAATAAGGGGTCTGGAAACGAGATTAAGAAACATCTGTTTCTTAACAGTAAAACAATAAAAGCCTAAGCTTATTAATAAAGTATCAGCTTCTCACTGCTGACGTTTATATTAAGAGCCGGCTTAAGTTCTTGGATAAGCAAAGTTTCTTTAATTTAACAATGATAATCTGTTTTACCAGAAGCTAGAATATCAAAATGATCCCACTTGATGTTGTGACCTGTGGCTTTTATATGGTCGGCAATGGCTGATGTGGGGTCATTCTCAGTGAGAGCCCTGAAATGTTCCGTTTTCCTATCATGAAGCCGTCGTTTTGTTTTGCCTATGTAAAAGTCACGGCAGTCCCAGCAAGCAGCTTTATAAATGACCTTAGATTTCTGTGAACGATTTAGACGGTCCTTGCATTGAAAGAAAGATTTGATTCGGCGAGTGCTTTGAAAAATTATGTTAAGATTGACAAATGAACAGAAATTGTATACACATGATTTCAGACGCTTAGAGATTTGGTCACTTTGTACACCTAAGTAAGGTAATAAAATGATAATATCTTTCTTCGGAACCGTAGGGACAGGGCTGCTTGGATTGTTTCTGTTTCTGTTTAGGACGTCGTTAACGTTGTAAGTGATAATACCTTGTGGGCAGCCATTTTGAAGCAGGAGTTTGCGAAGGTCATCAAGGGCAGATTTAAGCAGGAAAGCGGAGGAGCAAATTCGGTAACAGCGATAAGTAAGTGTACGAATGAGATTTATTTTGTACTTGCGTGGAGTGAAGGAATCCCATTTAGTATAAAGGCCAGTAAACGTCTTTTTCCGTTAGATGGATGTGGCAAAAGTGTTGTCTGGGCAGCGTTTGATGAGGATGTCTAAAAAAGGAATTTCATAGTCTTGTTCAAAATCAATAGTAAATTTGATACTCTCGTGACGACTGTTTAAATATCGCAGGAACTCATTAGCAGTGTATTTGCTGTCAAACATGGTGAAAGTGTCATCAACGTACCTATACCAGAGTGAAGGACGAATTTGACCTTTCGTGACCCATCTTTCTTCAAAGTGACACATGAAAATGTTCGCCAAAACTGGGCCTAACGGTGAACCCATGGCTACTCCATCTATTTGGTCGTAGTATTGGTCATCGAAGAGAAAATGGCTTTTCTTAGTGGCAAATTCTAATAATTTATGCAGAGCATCACGAGGTAACGTCGGAGGATCGGGTAGAGAATACAGTTTTTCAAGACAAATCTGTATTGCTTCATCGAGTGGCACATTTGTAAATAGTGAGCAGACATCAAAGGAGCACATTATTCCATTGTCATGTTTGTGTTTTTTTGCCCAGTCTGTAAAGCTAAAAGAGTCCTTAACAGTGTGTTGGTTTGTCGAAATCGGCTGAAGTATACCAACAAGGTAAGAAGCAAGGTTGTAGTTGTGGGTGTTAACAGATGAAACTATAGGGCGGAACGGGCAGAAAGAAAGAAAAAAATTATGAAAATAACTATAACCAATTCGAGACAGTATTGGTCTGACAGTAAATAATATTTTATTGCCAAGATTGTTTCGTTCATATTGTTTTAGTAAAAGAACCCTTCTTTCCTGCAGTGCTCATTTCCACTTGATATAGGAATTTTTATTCATTTTAAACTTTTGAAAATAGTACATGTGCGGACTTTGACATAAAGCCCGAGTTGGCACTTCTTCAAAGAAAGCTGAAACCCTTGAAAGAAACTGCTGAGCTTTCAACAGAAAGTACAACAATTGCGATTTTTTACGGAATAGTGACTTTTACAAGCGTTGTTAAGTGATCAGTACAAGTAAGTAGAACTGGCCAATTTTCATATCAATTAATAATGATCATAAATTGATTGATTCATATTTTATCATTTTTTTTGCGAATGTCTCAGTAGTATAGGGGAGCGGTTTGAGACCTAGCCAATCAGAGCGCGTTATTTGGGACACGTGACGCGTCTAGACCAATCAGCGTGCAGGATTTTCGGCTCAGGTCAGCGGTTGCACTAATGCTTTTTAGCGAGGTCTGGGGCGAGCTCGGTCAAAAGGGGACCGCGCGGGGCTGGGGACCTGAAGTGACGACAGACCACGTGATCCGTTTTCAAATTTTATTTTTTACAATTCTAGTAAATGATTGACATTGTCCATGTCGGTATCGTCGATATGGGTTCGGGTGTATCCGTAAGGATACGAGAGGAAGGTGTCGGGATCTATGACGCGTTTGTCGAAGACGACTTTGTATCGTTTGGTTTCTTCGACCGTTTCTAATGTTTTGGTTTGAACATTGCGTTTAATCTTGTGTGGATTGTGTACGCTGATTTCCCGTGGTTCTTCGCGGGGTTCGGTGACTTCCTGGATGACGTTTTCTTTTAACAGGTCAAAGTTCAACTGGGCTTGCCCACGTGTGTTGAGGGTGAAACCGCGTACCTTGCATTCGACTTTACCGTCGTTGGTTTGGTAACCGTAATTCTTGGGGCCAGCGGCCGCAAACTCCACGATGTGAGTACCTGGTTTCAATTCGCTGGTGAATTGGCCGAGATGATCGCCTAAGGGTGGCATGGGTTGCCCTTCTCGATGCGAGAAGATGATGGAATCCGTGTCGAAGTACAGGACTTGTTGGGGTTGGAGTTGACTGAGTCCTTCTCGGTAGAGTTTGAGTCTGGCCCAGCAGGTGGTGAAGCAGGCCACGAAAATGTTGATGTTGACTTGAACGGCTTCTTCGTCTTGGACGTGTTTGTAGACCAATTCGATCATTTCGTCGTTCATGACACGAAGGGTTTGAATTTCTTGACTGTCATCGGTCATGAGGGTGTGAAGCCTGGCGTGGGACGAAATGGCTTCGACTTGACTCTTGTTCCCTTGTTGCCCGTACTTGCCCCAGAAGCTGTTGAGCATCATTTTGGCCAGAGATCGCCGACCGGGATTTTTTTGAATTTGGTCGACCTCGAGTTGAATGCCTTCTTTGGCTAGGTAGTCGTCGAGGTACTGCTGACGTTTGGTCGCATCGTCACCCACCCAATCGGGCCAGCCGCTGGCTTCTTGCTTGATCTTGAGAAAGGTGTTCACGTAGGAAGAGAACAAGTCGTTGGAATTGCGTGGGAAGTGCCAAATTTCGTAGACGTATTGGATGATGTACCCTTGATGAAGGGCTTCTTGCAATTCGGGGGTGGGCCACGTACCCACCAGACATCGCTCTTGCTCGTTGTGGACGCAGCGATGACTGCGTTCGGTCAACGGTTTGGGTTGCTCGGTTTCCACGCACGTTCTACACAGTGGAAAGGTGAGTTTACCCCCACTGCGGTGGGGTAAGACGGGATGATACAACCCAAAGGGTGGTAGGATCTTGCATTTGACCAGACCAAAGTAACTGGAGATGTCGGTGCCTTCGGGTTGACTGATGATGGCGGGATGACCCACAGGGTAGGGACAGTTTTTGTTTGTCCAGGGGTAGAGGGAGGTGAAATCCAGGTACTGCACCGTTTCTCCCTGTTCCACTTGATGGTAAAGTTTGATGGCATTGGTGCGACCGCCGTAGAACGCGTCTCTGGGTTTGAGTCTGGGGACCAGGTCGAATGATTTTATCAGGCTCCGCAGGTATTCATCCTCTTGTTTGAGTTGTTCCCATTCGCATTGCCACATGACCACGACATGGTAGCCCGCGGCCAAGAGACTCGCTTCTTTGAGTTGAGTGGCTTCGTAAACATCGCGCATGGTCTGATCGCACATTTTGTGACGCGTGCGGTCGCGGTCCGGGTAACACTTGGGACACCCGTGCCAGAAGCAACCGTGAAATTCATACACGGTACGAGTGGTGTCGTCGTACCCATCCACGAAGAAGGTTTTGTCTCCGCGTAGAATTACGTGTTCCCCTCCGTTAAGGGCGTGTCGAATGTGGCGATCGGGTTGTCGGTTCATGTAGGTCAACCATTCCAGGGACGCGAGGGAATGCAGTTTGCCTTGTCTATGCCATCCACTGATGGGTTCCGAAGCGATGGTGCGTTCTGGCATGTGTTTGGTGCGGTAGAAGAGATTGCAGGCGGAGGCGATGGTGAGACAGCGTTGGAGAGGATTGAAGCCGCTGATGGCTTCGAATTCTTGGCAGAACACTTCGCATGCCCCTTTGAGGAGCAGTACGTCGGATTCGCAGTAGGCCACGAGTTCCGCTTGGAAATCGAATATCAAGTCGGGCTCGGCGAGTTGTTGAGCATACCAGCGTTCGAACTCTTGCGCGCGTTCGGTGGACATGCCTTGGGGGTCATAATGCTCTTTGTCGGGTAGAGGTCCCACGTAATCCTGATGGTCGGGGGTGTTGAAGAAGTGGGGGAAGAACCCTTTCTTTTGTTCAACCAGTCCGAAGGCTTTGGGAAAATTGGCCAGTGGCATTTGAAAGAAGCAGAGAGAATCTTTGAAAACAATGTCTCCTGCATTGATGGACAAAGACATAATCTTGGCGCCGTTGACCACTTGTTCGGGCACGACGTATTGTTGGTAGAGTTCATTCAGTATCAAGTAAGAATCGAACCCTTGTGAATTGTGGGCTAGGACGGTGAGGGTACAATCCTGCGCCAAAGCTCTCAGCCAATCCAGGAAATCTCGAATGCAAGTGGTGCCTTCAAAGTGAAAGAGTTCCTGGCAGTTGGAGGTGGCGGCGCACACTAGGTTGGGGACGTGGACACCCGTGTCTTGCATGGTTTCGCTGTCCCAGTAGACGAAGAGATGGTCTTTGGTCTGTACGCTCTGCGAACCGTCCGCTTTGCGTTTTCTGGATTTCAGTAATTTGCGCTTTTCTTCTAACTTGGTGGGATTCTGAATGAAGCATTGGTGTTGGTAGAGATTGTGATACTCCTTGCAGGAGGGACATTCGGCGGTGCCGCACACGTGACGCGTTTCCATTTCGCGAGGTCTGAGTAATCTGTTGCACCGAGGACACTTGCGTAGGGAACTGCAGACATTTTTAATTTTTTTGGCGGCGTTGGCTTGTGTGCCGTCCATCTTGGAGTAAGTGTGATGATTAGCCAAGCACTGTTCTCCGAAGAAGGCGCGGTGACAGCGAGGGCAGGTGTGTGTGGTGTCACTGGCGCGACGATAATCTTCACACTGGGTTTGACAGCAGGCGGGACATTTCTTACCGCGGCAGGGGTGATGATGGATGTCATCGGTCTGGTAGCTTTTCTCGCACTCGATGCAAAAGTTATTTTGACCTATGAAGGCGGAAATGGAATTGCAACCGTGGTAATGGTTACCCACTTTGATGAGGATGACTCGTTTCTCACGTGGCGGACCTTTGAAAATGATTTGATAATTATGATCCATTGAAAGCACCACGATCTGATAATCGGTGAGATGGCGTTGGAAGGTGTGGAGTTCGGTGATGCCGCAAGGTCCTTCGGGGACACCCGCAGCTTGATGGAGTGCCTTGGCCTTTCTGGCTTGAGCGGGTTTACCTCGTCGTAGGTTGACGTAGTGGGGATGTCGACTGCCTAGGTCGCAGTAGGCTTGCATGGTGACCAGGGCCCTTGCACAACAGAGTTCATCCTCGTTGTTGATTTGGATGACACACTTTTTGAGATCAAGTAGCTTGTCGAGGGCTAAGCTGGCTTTGCGAAGCCGCTGTTTCCCGCTACCTCGTCCTGGATCTCGGATATGTGAAATGTGTAACGAGAAGGTGTCATCCAATCGGAACTGTTCGTTGGAGTTTAACATCTTGGAAATTTGTTGCATGATTTCTTGGGCTCTGAGATCATTATCCATCCATTCTCGGACACGCATGCGAGCTGAGTGATAAGAGTGTCTCAATCGGTTGGAATTGATGTTGATGAGAAAGTGATCGTTGCGATCGACTTCGGGATCTTGGATGATTTGGTCTCGTATGGCGCGTTGGAGGGCTCGTTCTATTTGACGCGGTAATATTTGTCGTTGGTTGGTGGAGAGAGGTGCAGCACCACCGCGTTGCATCAACCGTCCCACGTAATTTCGATGTCGGACGCCTAAATGGCGAACGCGTCGATCCAAGTGAGGCGTTAAGAGAAAATCAAAGCCTTGTTCAATGTCGTCCAAATGTTGGGCTAAGCGGGCGTTGTCTTCTTCATCGTCCAGGTCAAAATCGTCTCTCGGGAAGCGAAACATGGTGAGACTGATGGGAGGATCAAAGTCTCATTGGTTTTAATGGTGTGAGTCCACCAATAGTAAAAAAGTACTTTTTCAACACGTGAAAAAATTGCTCCGACCAGGAATCGAACCTGAGTCTTCGCGGCCACAACGCGACGTCTTAACCACTAGACCATCGAAGCATGCGTGGGAGGGATCTACGTTTTATAGGGTGGTGGTTCCCGCCTTTTTTTAATGACGTATGAGTGGGGGGTACCCCCATCCCCCTCTGGTGACGTCATGTCACGTGTCTTAATTCCGCGTGTATAAAAATGGGACGCCTTGGCGGTGGTGATTCGACTGATGAAGCTGGAAGTGAGTATACCATTGGCGAAGCTTACTTTGGAGGTGGACATATTTGCGCTGGCTGTGATTGGTGTTGTGGTGATTGAAGTTTGCCACCATTTGAAGAAATAGGTGAGTTAACAATGGATACCTTGAATCGATGCCGTCGTAAGATGACTACTTTGAATCAGTGGGTGAATGAGTGGAAGGAGCGTGAGAAAGAAAATGGCGCCAGTTTATTATACAATGACTTGCGTAATCTGTCTCGTTTTATTGGTGCGGTGCTGCGTGACATTGACTGTTTGTTCGCGGAAGAGCAGTTGGGCTTTTTGAGTGAGATGCATTTGAAAGAGTTGCGAATGAATGTGAACCGTGCTCTTAAAGGCTACAAACGTTTGTTTTTTAGCTATGATCAGTCATTGGGATTACCTACCACTTGAAATTCAAACGTACATTCTCGATTTGAGGCTGCGACAGGAACGATTGAATGTCTTGACGTCAGCACAAAAGGGATTGTGCGAAGAAATGAGATTATACCATGTTTTGAAAGATAAATGGAGAATAGGACATTTGAGGTGTGAGCCTCACCGATGTAATTTATGTATTGCTTTTCATTCGAGAGTGTATGGACATTATCGCGAACATAGGGTGTTGTTAGGTTACTCTTTGAAACAAGCGGCAAATAACGTGACGGTGGCCAGACGCAACATGTTGAATGAGCCGGGTTATGTTGTTTTTGTTGTAGAATGACAAGCCGTTGGGATTACCTACCACCCGAAATTCAATCGTACATTCTCGATTTGAGGTTGCGACAGGAACGATTGGACAGGGTGTCGGACCGACAAAAAGAGTTGTGTGAAATGATTCGAACCTGTCATCGTGTCAAACGTGAATGGGACCTAGGTCACGTGAGATGTCAACCTTTTCGGTGTTTTATTTGTAACGAAGTGAATTGGAAGGATGGGCGTATCATTGACTTTATCTATCACGAAAAAGTGATTGGGTATTATAACGGTCGAACGGTGTTGATGGGTAATTGTTTGCAACAAGTGTACATGCGAGAAGTCAAACAAAATTTGTCCCTCTTTTTTCCTTAGCGAATGGATATCAAGACCAAAGTGAAATTGAGCAAAGAAGTCGAAAGTTACTGGGATTTGTTACCCTGGCACATTGCCTCGAAAATTGTGAACTTAAAAATAAAACAAGAGTATTTGGACGAGATTGAGAAAGAAAAAAGAAAAAAATTGTGTGAGGAGATTAGGAAGTTTCATGAGTTGAAAGTAAGATGGGCGATAGGCTCTGTTATGTGTAAATCTTCATTGATTCCATGTCAAGAAGGATGTCTTAAATGGTATGGGAAATACGTGGATTTACAAGGTAAACAGAGAAGGGCCTTTTTGGCGTTTAATTTGGATCTTGCCTTGCAACGTTATAATCATGTTAAATCCTTTATACATCATAGTTGATAGGGCGTCTTCCCACCAGGGAAATGGACACATGTCCCACTTGTAAAAAAAAGGTCTTTAAATGGTTATTAAAATGTTTTTTGCAGAACAAAATGGCTGCATTTAATCCCGTGGATCATTCGATCCAATGTGTGGTGTACTCCAGTTCTGAGATGAAAGACGGTGAAAAGCTCTTCATGTTGGAATGTTGCAAAGAGGGGGTGCATAACTCCTGTCTGGCGAGACCACCCAATGGAACGCACTTGGTGTGTCCCAAATGTCGCATTGAGACCTGTGCCCATAATCAAATCGTACAGAAGGATCACTTCACGGAGAAGGACATGGATCTCGTGGATCTGTGTTTCCTGAAACATCAGGTGGTCTCACGCATTCCCATGACCCAACAAGAGATCCATCAGCTACGCGTGGCTAGTAACGTGCCCGGGTTGAACGCCCTACGTCACGTCAGTCATCGCGTCTTTTTGACGGGCCTGGTCTTTTGGGTCCCTCTGAAGAAAAGCGTGTTCTGCGAGTGGGAGGATGTGGCTGCTCGCTTGTCCCTGGGTCTGACTTACAACAACCTCTCCGAGATGCGTTCCCGCTACGATCTGCGCGTGGAGAGGGATCAGAAAGGGGATGCCTTTCACCACTTTTTGGATCACTTGCTGGAGTGTGCCATCCAGGATGAGGAGGTGGTCGGTCGGACTTGTCTGCTCAAGACCTGTCGCTGCCCCCTGTTCCCAGAGTGTCAAGGCTTTGCCTCTATCTTTGGGAAGGAGCGTACGTCCAACATAGTGGCCCTTGCCAACCGCAGTTATTTTTACGAGCGCGTGGAGAAAGGGATCTACAATAATTTCAGGATGGTTTATAATCGTGCCAATAAGAAGAAGAAACCATAAGTCAAAAACACAATGTATCTTTTAATTTCAACATGATTCAATAAAGTTACAGTTTCAAACGTTTCTTGGCTTGCATGATGCGTTTCACCACCCTTTCCGTCATGGTCTTCCTACCGGGTAACCTGTCAATGGCCTTGATCATCTTGGTGTCGGCCTTCCACTTGTCCTGCAGATTCTTGGCCCGACTGTAATCGATGTCGTGTTGTTTGGCGAGTCGGTCCAAACGATTGATGCCAGGATCTCCTCGAGCCAGTCGTTTTTTCAGTTTGGTGCCCGGCCCCATGTACTGATAGCCCGGCCAATGAAATTCGATACCCGTCTTGCCCAACAGTTTCTGAATGTCTAAACCGTAACCGCGTTGCTTTTTGCGAGTCCTGGTCCTGTTGGCTCTAGTTCTTGCCATAGCTGAGACGTCGTTTGCTGGGGTTTTTCCACTCTTCCCAAGGCTTCAGGCGTTCGGCCGCTGTGGGTTTGCGCTTCTTAGGTTTCTTGGTGACTTTCTTGGGACTGTAACCACCCTCTTCGTCGTCGGTGTCAATTGATTGGGGATCCAGACCAATGCCCCTTAAAAAGCCTTTCTTGGCTCCGCTCAACATGCTTTGTTTCAAACCACCCGATTTTGGCTTCTTACCGCTGGATATGGGTCGCGGTATGCGACTCGGCTTAGCACTGGAGGCAGGCTTTTTCACGGTCTTGGGTGTTTCGGGTAAGAGTCGACGGGGTTTGATCCCAGACGGACCCGCGGGTGTGAACACTTCTTGCTTGATCCTGGCTGGGGTTTGACCTTTAATGACTTGTTTCAACAAGTTTTCCAAGGGAGTTTCCAGGGCTTCTTCATCCGGTGCAGGGGCACCCACGCCAGCCCGTGGGGCACCTCCTGTCCGAATCCGTTTGGTCAATCGAGCCTGTTCACGCGCCAAGGGTTTGACCATCTTGACGGCAATCCCGTCAGGAATGGTGGTATTACCCAAGATCAATTGTTTTTCTGCGGCCAATCGCCCTGCTTTGTTCAAGAGGGCGCTTTGTGAAATCTGTCCTTTGTAGTAATCTTGCAAACGTTCGAATTCACTGACCGGTACCATCATGACCTCTTCCGTCATACTGCAACGCGGTTTCAAAACAGTCTTGCCAGTAACTTGCTTCTTGACGGGCTTTTTCCAATTTCAATTGCAGACTCTGGATGGTCTCGTTGGGTTTGGCACAGGTATTGCAGGGAATGACCACGTCTTCCACGTCGTCTTGGACTCGTATGCAATCCTCACACCCGTGACCGTATTTTAAAGCCAAATATTCCTGTTCGAGAGCTCTGTATTTTCGATGCTGACGCTCTTGAACGAGTTTGAGTTGTTCTTCCCTGCGATTGGCTTCTTGTAACAATCCAATGAGCTTGGTCATGTTGTCTTTGATCTCGACTAGTTTTCGGTTCTCGCTCACGCGTTCAGGCACCACGTCGACGCCCTGCAAGGGGTAACCCTCAACGTCTCGACCCGACATGTTCGTAACACTCATTCAAACCTCGCCAGAAGCCACTCCCTGTTTGAGCCAACAGATGTTGACGCCTCCTCTTCAGTGAATTTCTGCGCTTCCCCACTTCGCGCAACACGTTCTTATGGCGTTGAAGTTTTCGAAGCGTCTGAGGCTCGACGGGAATTCTCTTTTTCAACAGATTCAAGACCATTTCACTGACGGCGTTGATCTGGTCGGCGTTAGCGTGTTCCAACATCTCTTGACGTTTGAAACGATTGGCTTCTTGGAGAATGCTGGTCAAGAACGGGCGTTGTCGCCGTAATCGATTCATCGTCTCTTTCTGAGTCGGTAGGAAGGGGTGAAGTCTTTTATGCCCTGAATCGACTCCACCACTTTGACGCCCGCTGGAACACGGAACGGGGTCTTGCGTTTTTTCTTGACGGGTTTGAGGGTAGATTGAAAGGGTATTTTCCGAATGGTGCGTTCCAACTTGGGTCGGTGCTTTTGAACCTGTTTGTCAAAAAGGTTGGTGAACCAATTCGCCGCCCCGAACACTTTGTCTCCACCTCGTTGCAGTATCTTGGCTCGGGAGAGCCTGGAGAGCTTACCTCGCCGTCTTGCCATGATTTCGAATGGGTGGTTGGAGTCAAGACCCCGCTTTTATCATCTTGGCCAAGGGTGTCTTGACGGCTGGGATGCGTTTCAATAAACTCAAGAGGGTGGTTCTACGATTGAAACAGATGGGTTTTTTCTTGGCACGACTCTTGGCGAATTTGCTCACATCTCCGAACTTGTCTTCGTACCAATGCCTCTTTTTCATTCTTCTTTTCCTATCTTCTTTGGGTGAAAGGGTGGGAGCTCTCTTGCGTTTCCTGCGCGTGGTGACGGTAGCCGGTAATTCACCGGTGTCAAGGACACCCATCGGAGCCATTGGAGCCATTGGAGCCGGTTGAAGAGCGACTCTTCTTGCGGGTACTGGTTGTTTTTTTCGGACCATGTTGAAAGCACTCGGTTGAGGCGTTTTTTTACCAGGTTTTCCGTAGCGTTTTTCCAAATTGGCTATGACGTTGTCCAAATATCGATGCCCTCGAAACTGAAGATCCATGAGGTGTCAACCAATTAGGTAGGCGTGGTAATGAATGACTTGGGGTTTTCACTCATCGCTTTTTATAGAGCCAAGGTTGTTTGCGATGACGATAGCTGCTTTGAGCCGCACCGCTAAAACCCATGCGTTGGTAATCCTTGCGTTTTCCCAAAGTGTAGCCCATTTTGGCCGCACTGGCAAAGATGTTGCCTCCGCCTTGTCGTTTCTTTCGCTTCTTCTTGGTGACGGCTTGCAAGGCTCGTTTGGCGCCGTAACTGGCTGCGCCGGAAGCCGCCCCCAAACCCACGGCTTTACCCAGGGCAATGCCAGCCGGCACGAGTGCAGCCAAAGGTAGGACACCGCCCTTCTGTTTCTTCTTACGACGCCGTCTTCTCATCATGAGCGCGAGCCCTGCGGTGGTGAGCATGGACGCGGGTAGGTTACCTCCCTTCTGTTTCATGGTGAACAATGAACCCTCATGGACTTGGATCGTCTAATTTATGCTCTTTTTGGTAAGGAATGTAACGAAATTTCAGGTCGTACTGTTTGACGTAGGCGTCCTTGATAGGTTGGGTCAAATCCGTGATGGTATCGTCTATGGTTTGCAATTTCACCAGGAAGCCTTCGAACTCGTCCAAGGGAAAGCCGCGCACGTAGGTTCTCAATTCGATCAAGGTCTTTTCATGGGCAGTGAACGCAAAACGACTCATGTCCATCTTGATGGAAAAATTCTTGAAATCATTCCAACCCTTGACCAAGGTGCCTAAAGCGGTCAAGATGGCCACGACGACATGTTGTTCCCAAAGCACGCCGATGATCATGCTCAAGGCCATCATGAGTAAAGCCAGTCCATTGAGAAAACAGAACCACGTTTTGAAATGATAAAACATTCGCTTCCGATACCACCATTGTCGATGATAATATTTGTACAATCCGTCCAATCGCGACAAGGATTCCTCTTCCATACTGTTTCTGTAAGCCCCGTTGAGTAAACTCACATCGATGGTCATGGCTAGTCAGTTCGAAACACTGCTCGAATTGCGGGTCACTTGGGGTCTTCCTCCGTCTTTGTAGGTGGTCGTGATGGTGTTGGTGGTGGTGATACCTGCGATACGTCGTCCTCGAGCCGTTTGTTGCTGATCGTTCAACAACATTTGCAATTGACGTTGTAAACTGTCTTGAGCCATGCGTGATCTGGGAGTGGAAACAGCACTGCTTTCATCATCGTCGTCATCATCGTCGTCATCATCATCGTCGTCTCCACCACCACCGCCTCCAGCTCCGCCTCTACCACCTCTACCACCTCTACCACCTCTGCCACCTCGACCCCGTCTGGGTTGCTTCCCACCTCGACCCCGTCTGGGTTGCTTCCCACCTCGACCTCGTCCAGCTGGTGTCTTGTATCCCACGGTGGCTCTACCTGTGGTTGTACGAGCCAGGTACCCTCGTCCAGGTGGTGTAGGAGTTCGACCGGGTACGTCTCGACGCGTATCCAGACCAGAAGGACCCGCTCGGGCTGGTGGAGGACTCGCACCCACGCCTGCGACACTCCCTGTGGGGCGGGGACTACGTCGTGGCGTACTGCTAGTCACGGGTCCTGCGGTGCCTGCTCCAGCGGGGGGTGTATTCCGTAGGGGTGACCTAGTGGTCGTACCCACGCCAGGACTCAAACTTTGAATGTACTGACTCAAAAAGTCGTCGTTGTAAGCGTAGCTCAAGTCGATGTCCTCCATCGGTGAAATGGGGGAAGGCAAGGCTTGAGCGATGAGACTGGGCGAGGTGCCCACGCCAGCTGGAGAGGTGCTCATTGTAGAAGGTCGGTGTATTTCTTTTCTCGAGCCACCAGTCTTTGGGCCAACAACAGTTTATATTGAATGTGATCGGTCAAATTCTCTTGGTTATATGCGTTTAAAACGGCTTGTACATCGCGTTTACCGCTGCACTGTAAGATTTGTCTCATAGGTTCGCACTCGACATTGCGCTCATGCATGCAGTCCAATTGATTTTTGCAAATCGCTAGGAATCGCGGGAACCACTCGACTTCACTGCGCAGCATCTTCACTTCAACTGATGCATTCGCATGCAGCCCTTTTCTTTTAGTAGATGACTGAGAATCCGCTCATCGTCGCGGCTTTTGGGATGTAAATCCAATAAGAGATAGCCAAACGGACGGTCGGTCACCTTTCGAAAGGTCTCTTGCACATCCTGCCATCGCGACGGAAAGGCTTGCAACAATAAATTTCGCATCCCCAGTTGATCTCGAGGGTTCTTGAATCCCACGATGTAATGAGCATTTCTAGAGATGCTCTTGGAAAATTTACCGGGTGGAAACATGTCTTGCGATAAATAGATCACTGTGATGTTGCGATGGTGGGAATCTTTGGTGAAGAGATCCAAGACCCGTTTGTCGTTCCCTCCTTCTTCCATCAAATCGTCCATCACCAGTAAGCCACCCTTGGGAAACCAGATGGGTAAGAGATCCGAGTCGGGAATGCCGTGATGGAATTTCACGCCACACTCTTTCAGGGGTTTGAATCCGTCTTGCCATGAACCGTAACAGTAATAAATGCGTTTGGGCGTGGTCTCGAACAGATCGAGATTGTCCATCAATAATTGGGTAGTGAACACCGTTTTCCCCGATCCCGACGGACCCACTACCATCATGCTGGAAGGCGTGTTGAATCGAAAGGCTTGACGTCGTTCCATGGTCGAGTCCCATATGGATGAGACAAAAGGAGTGCGTTTCATATATAAACCGTCTGGGTCCCTTATGAAAAAGCGTGAGGTCCGGATAGACAGGATTCCCTTTCCTGGGCGCGGGAGCCATAAATCAACACGCACTTGTCTTGACACCTTGACTTCACATTTTTATTACAATAAATGTCTTACACCGCAACGAGAGGTACAAGTGTCTTGCTCGTAATCACATCGGCAGACTTGCTCCCAATTCAGCTCTTTGTGTATCAATTTTTTTAACATTTGTCCCACTTTATGATCATTTTGTACGTAATCGTGTGGACTGAAACGACGTAGAAACGTGTTCATGTCATGTCCTTTGGATCGATCGATCAAAAACATCAACGCGTAATCGCCGCAACTCTGACTGTACAGCGATTGCAGACTCTTGCCGTTGTGGACGTTGAACTTCCAATGGTGATCCAACCACCTCTGTAAAGGTTCCGTGGTCAGGTAGGTATCCAAGGGCAGGGCGTAACTGTCCATGATCTCGCAAACGTTATTACACGTCCATAGCGCAATCCAATGTCGACCCGGTTGGCCTTGAGGGTCCGTGTTGACAATGTAACCCACGGGTCCTTTCTTGTGGGGTTTCTCGGGTAAACGATCGCAAGGCACGGTGCCGTAAAAATAGGGTTTCAAACTGGGTTGACTCCTAGCCAACACGTCCAACTGCACATTGTTTAAACTGACTTTTTCCATTACACTTGGTACACGTCGTATTGCACGGTCTTGTTGCTATTGATCTCCAAGAGATTTTCAAATTCGGCGTAGAGGATGGCCGTGACGTTGGCACCTTGATCGGCTCCAAAGTCGAACACCAACCGCAACTCACCGCTCAGCTTGGGGTTCAACACTGGACTGTTGAGGCAACCGTTGGCGGCGTTCTCAAATACAAATAGCGTACATCCTTTCCCTCGTCCCCAATCTTTGGCTCTCACCATGTTTCCTTTACTCTTGCACAAACTTCCCGTGGCTTGTAGAAATTGTCTATAACCTCTCATGTCTCTGCTGCCATTGGTATGGAGCAATTCCAAGACTTCATAGGGATAGGCTTCTCCTCTCACCAATTGTTTGATGCTGGTCAGATTAAATTGCTGGAAGGTAAAGGGATACTCATCGTCTGCACCGTTGAAGGCTGTAGAAGCCACTAATCCCACCACTAGCATGTTGGGTAACCGGTTTTGGAACGGGTTGGTGATTTCATAGTGTAACTCGTTTTGCGTGATGTTGTAGGTCCTGATCTCGCTTCTGACCGTGGGATAGCTCACCACGTTTCTTCCACTACCCATATCATTCATCAATTCTCGGTAGACGGACGGGTTAAGTCTGACTTGGCAAAGATACAGTTTCACTTTGATGTCTCGTGAATCCATACGGAAGGCCACAGCACCCTCCATTTTCCAACTCCACACAGCTGGAGAATTGAAGTACATCTGAATCCCAATCTGCACATTGGGTATCAAGAGTTTGCTGAGGTGAAACACTTCGATGTGGGAAACGAAGCTGTAAACGCGCGTCTGACTATCCGTGCCAGTGGCTTGGGCTCTGAGTTCACGCACCAGGTCTTGTCTATCCGGGGGTAGCGCTTTGAAATCATTGTGTGCCAGATTCAGTTGAGTGGCTGTCAAAGTGTTGGGTACATTGACATGATTGAACCAGCCTTGAGGTCTCAAGATGGTGTCACCATCGTCTCTGTCAAAATTCAGTAAGGTTTCGATGTAGGCTTTGTAATGGTAGGTGTCCGTCTGAGGACTGATGAGCGTACCATTGAGTCGCACACTGATCTGTTTGAAGAGGGAGTGAGCAATGTTGTTGACCAAAAAAGTGTTTTCGGCGGCCACGGCATCGCCTCCCGCTGCTTTCTGCAATTTCCATTCCAGTTCGAAGTAACTGCGTGACAAATCGATGTAATCTTCTTGAGGATCGATCTGAAAATCGATGGGGTTGATGCCCGTGGTGAAAGGATGTACGGGTACCATCCGATAACTCGAGATACTCAGATCCGTGGGCGGTACCCGAAACAAATTCAACATGGGGTTCTTGACCCCCGCTGAACCAGGGAGAGGGACAATGTCCGTCATCGTCGTCGTTTAGGTCCTCGTCGGTGTCTTCTCTTGAGAGCGCTCCGTACCCAAGTGGGGTCTAGACCTCGTCTGCGGTGGGGTAAGAAGGTACCCCCTTTTTGTAGTCTTCTGCCTCGCGTCAACTCACTGACGATGGGAGGAATGCGTCGAACGCGTCTCGAATAAATGGGATTCATATTCATTTTCCAAAAATGTCGTCCAACTTGCGTTTGGCAGCTCGGTTGATTTCGTTCAACGCTTTGCGTTTAATGGCTCGTCTCCCACCGGCCTTCACGCCTCGAATACCACCTGCAATGTTGGGTAATCCCATGGGTCCACCCTTTTTTAAACCTTGCCATCCTTCTCGTAAACTGGATCCCGAAAAGTCTCGTAAGAAACCTCGTCCCATTTGACCGTCGGGTTTGAAACGCGTCAAAGCACCGCCTCTCATTCTTGTTTAAAGTGTAGCGTGACGATGGTATTACCTGCTCCGAATTTCGTCAATTCCCCAGTGGTCTCCGCGACTTGTGTCTCGATAATGTCGATGTAATCTTTGCGTACCGGAATATATTGAACATGGAGGGGTTCAAAATACTGGAAGCCTTTGCCTTCTCGTTGGTAGTTCACTTCTCGTAACAGATCCGTGACTTGATTCCCCACCACCCCGCTGGTCCCTACATCCGAATACACCATCAGCGAACGCGAGGTGGAGCCCGTCACGTTCTTGAACGAGGTGTTGAGATTGATGAACCGCCAGTTAAGGGTGGTGGTCAATTTAACTCTCTTGCCATTTCCGTGCAATTCCCAATAGGGTTCGCCTGTGGTGGGGTTGATGTCGACGGCCGCCGGCACTTTCAGTTCTTCGGTGTTCAGCTCCAGGGACAAATTGGGACCAATCTCCACATTACTACCATTCTTCTTGAACCATCCCATGTCAATACCCAGTTCCAGGTTGACATAGAATTGGGGGTAAGAATGACCGTTGTGGAGCCTCCTGTGGATATTTGTGTTATCGAAGACAAAATCGTCGCCTTCGAATCGGAAATTCAAAAGATTGCTTTTCTTGGTGGTTGGATCCGAGAAGAGGTAACCCGCTCGAAGCCTCTTTTCTATCACGGTGGTGTCAAAAAAGGTCTTGACGGTCTTCATGAACTCCACTCCTGTCAGATTTGACAAACCGTCCGCGCGAAGGTGTTCGGGCTTGAAATCCCCCCCATCGATATTGTGTCGGTTATTCAGTTGTATGGTGTCTCTCACATACCAATAGCCTTCAAACATCACCTCATCCCCTTGCAACAAGGGAGGGACTTGACTCTTGGGGTCTGGTAACGAGATACTGCTGAGACCCACTTTCCAATTGGCGCCTTCCATTTTCAAAGGATGAGGGAGACGAATCTTGAAATGATTGGATTTGTTCTCGGGATACTCGGTCTTGCTACTGTGGCTCGGTAGACTCACGTAAAAATCCGTCATGTTTAAAATGCAAGGTCACCGTCGTCACACCCTGAGGAAAGTTCACCAACGCTCCGTCGTTCTCGGCCACCTGCGTCTCGATAATGTCAAACACGTCGCTGCGCACCGGTAAATATTGAATGTGGTGGGGTTCAAAGGTCATACTGTTCTTATCGTGCGGCACTTCTCTCAAGAGATCGGTGACTTGGTTCCCCATGACGGTACTTTGTGCCACGTTGCAATAGACATACAGGGGCGTTCGAAGCTTCTCATTTACATTCACGTCACCACCATAGTGCTGATCGTAGAGCTCGTCCAGATAGTCGAAGCGCCAATTGCAGTAGGGACTGAGTTGTAAGGACCCATCGCTTGTGATGTTCCAAAAATTCGTAGAATGCGCGTTGTGTTGATCCTTCCAATCGAGTTTGAAAGCGGGCACCACATCGTCTTTGAAGAATTTAATCACGTGATGACTCAATTTGTAATCGGCAATGCCAGTCTTTTCCACCCACTTGAGTTTCTTGACCAATTCAGGACCAAACCATATTTTGGGACGCAATCTCACTGTGTCACCAACCGTTTCATTGAGGAAGGTATCGCTGTTGTCGATGATTAAGGAATTCCCTTCCCAACGAAACACAGCGTAGTACTTCTTCCCGTCATGAGTGCGTAGACTTTCTTTTTCTTTTTCCATGAAGTGCGTCAAACGATCTTGGTAACGACCCACCAGGTATTGCATGAGCGATTTCCCACTCGTGACTTTGACTCGGTCCTCGTGCAGATCAGACCCCCTGACGGTAAAAGTGTTACGGTAGTGATCAGGAATCCAGCTACCATCGGACAAAAGTACGAAACTTTCCATACTCCATTTAAATTCCAACAGGGTGTCGTCGTCTTCGAATAGGTGCGGTCGGTGCGTCAACTGTTCATAACGTCGTAAAGGTGGGGGTGGGTAAGAAATACTGCTCAAACCCACTTTCCATCCTTCCTCTTTCAATTGGATCTGGTAAGGCAAACGGTTCTTGAAACTGTTGGCTTGATTGGAGGGGAATTCCGTGGTACTGGAACTGCTGATCAATTGGATGTAAAACTCCTTCATCTCGTCTTGACCAAGGCTCCTTTCTCAATCCACGTGTCGTATTTGTTTGGCCACCCTTTCCACCGAACCAAGACTTTATTCCCTTTGCGTTTGACAATCTTTTCCACGCGAAACAGATCGTCGCTCTTCACCGTCACTTTCTGCAAATCCTGAGCGTAAAACGTACCACTCAACGGCGTTCCGTCCCACTCTTTAATCTTATAAGTAGGTATCACACCCGACACCACACGAGCCACCACAAACACCTCTTCGGTCCAACCGGGTAAATACCCTTTCTTGAACAGGCGATATTTCTTATTCAATCGCACCCGATCCCCCACTTTCAACTCGGGCGGTACGCGTTTGGCTTGCAGTCGATCCGCGTACAGCGTCTTCCACACCTGCTCTTCGTTCCCCAGGTTGACTTTCTCGGGCGCCATCTTGATACTGCGGTGGTAGGAACGATTGTATCCCGTCACCAAATCCTTCAAGACGGGTAAATAACTGAACGTGTTCTTGATCGTAAAATAGCGGTACATGCGTTTCTTCAACGTGCGATTGAATCGTTCGATCACACTGGCTTTGGTATCGCCGCTGGTGGAAAAATGACGTATGTCTTTTCGCGTCATCAAGGCTTGAAAGGTCCTGTTGTAAAATTCTTTCCCGTCGTCGGTTTGCAACTTGCGAGGGATCCTACCCCCACTGCGTTTCAAAATTTTCTCGAAGGCGGCCGTCACGTCCTTACCCGTCTTGGACTTGACCGGTTCCACCCAAGCGTACTTGGACAACACGTCCAACACCGTCAACAGGTACTTGTACCCTCGATTCGATTTGGCAATGTTCCCCACTTCGATGAGATCCGCCATCCATTGTTCGTCCATACCGTAGACCATGACCGGTACCGTACGAAAACGTCTGCGGGTGGGTTTGTGAAGCGTGTAGCCCAAACTGGCTTCCAACCGCTGGCGTACCGGTCCAATGGGTAAGCCTCGTGCTTTGGCGAAACGCGTCACGCCACCCAGACTTCCCGGGACACTGGGATCCTCGTAGGCCCGCACCAAATTTGCATACCGATCCACCTTCTTCTTTTTCTTACTCATAACGTCGACAATCGGCACAGTGCTTGTCTAATCAGCTCGGGGTGTTCTCGTCTTATGATAGAGTACCAGACGAGTGACATGGGTTGTCGTTTCAACCACAATATGAAGACCACGAAACGCCAGATGTTCTCTTCGACATGCGTCTCCAAAAACACATGTTCGGGGTCAAACGCCATCAACGAGGGAATGGGATCGTTCCTTTCATACTGCGCATATAAAAGCTCGCAGCGCTCGCACAGACTATACCACGCACTCGCCATGCTGACCAAAAATGATTTTTTATTTTTCACATGACCGTGTTTTATACAAAAAAGGACTAAACCAGGATTCGAACCTGGGACCTTTGGGTTATGAGCCCAACGCGCTGACCACTACACCATTTAGTCATCCTCGTTCATCAAACAGTGATTCAAACTATTTACAAGGTCTCTCTCCGTCATCAGTTCCACCAGTAAGTCCTCCATCTTTTCAATCAGTTCTCTGAAATACGCAGGCGTCCCCAATGAAATCGGGCGGTTCAGTTTGTCGCTCAGTCTCACAGAGATATCTCGGGCGTAGGTCAGTGGCTCCACCATCTTCTTGATCTTCTGTCTCATCATGAAGGCCAAACAAGACGTGGCCATCAGACAGAATCGGTTCTTCATTCGGGTCGGGGGAAGGTTGGTTGGTACAAAACGAATGACATCCAATTCCTTGATGTAGATCATGCAGTACCAATCGATGGTGAATAGAAAGGTTCGACGCACTTGAGATTTCAGTAAAGGGAGAATCTGCCATCCCCATTCAGGACGTCGACGGAGGAGTTCAGGAATGGTCCACTCGTGCTCGGGTTTACCGTAAAACAAAATGTCAAACACCAACATATCATGGACCCCTTCGTCTTCATCGAGGCAACCCAAAGGCGACACCTGAAAGCCGCACGCCGACTCGATCAAATCCACGATCTCGTTGCTGTTACTGTACAACACGGTCAACATCTCGAATCAAATGATCAAATAACTGCCACGCAAAGTTTTATAGTAAAAAAACGCCAGACGCTCATTGGTCAATAGCACAACACACCACCCAACGTAAAAGTACTGAATCACGAGGTAAACCAATGTTCGTTGTCCATGGCTCTCATGAAGGTGTCAAGGGTCGCTTTCTCGTCGCCAGTCGCCTTCCACTCTTTCCACCCTGTTCGCAAACCATCCACCAGCTTAGGCAACTTGACGCGACTTCCCGCGGCATCCATCTTGTCTGCCACTTTCAAAATGCCTCCAGACAAAACGCCTCGGTACTTATCCATCTTGGCCCCTATTGCAACGGCTTCCTCCAACATGATGGTATCAATGGTCTTTTTGATCAACAAAAGCAAAGCATCCTGTTCTTCTTTCTTCTCTTCTTTATTCTCTTCTTCAACCTCCGTCTTCACAACAGGGATCTGCTGCTTGGTAGGTGGTTTGGTTTTCCTCCTTCTCTTCAAGGTGGTCTTGTCTTCAACCAGGGGAGTCTCTTCGCTGCAATCCATCGTGTCAAGTGAACTCCCAACAGCCAAGCGCGTTTTTTTATACACCTAGACCCGTCCATCAAGTAAAATTACTTTCGTGATGGAAACGTACTGCGCACGTGATGGGAAAAGTACGGACCACGTCATGGGAAAGTACTGGCTCTTGATTGGTCCAAAGTAGAACCCTATAAATACAAGGACAGCCTTTGATTTCCCATCAGTCGCGATTAAGCATCGCAAGCAAATGGAGCCACCGCCAACCAGTCCAGAGGAATCCCCCACGCGCTATAGGTTACCAGACCATGAAGAAGAGGGTAAAGGTTTGGTCGATTATAGTCTCAATCCTCATTCGCCCGCCAAATATCCCCTTCGTACCAAGAAGAGAAAGAAAACGGACAAAAATAAGAAGAACAAGAAACTCAAACAGGAACCAGGTAAACGAGTTCATTTCCATACTAAAGTCACGGTCAAACTCATTCAGGATAAAAGGCACTACTCCATGCAAGAAGTAGCATTAAGCTGTGAAGACGATTATCCCTTAAGAAACAGTGACTTCGCTTTAAAACGACAAGAACAAAAACTCATCCTCAAACTTCAACACCAACGTCGCCCTTTCGGTCCTAGACGTAGGCGTATACTCGAGCGGTTAGAAAAAGAAAATAACTTGTCCTCTGTTTCTCAGACGCAGACAAACTCCCCGCCATCCACACCTTCTGGGAAGTCAAAGAAGAAGACAAGCCAAACGAATTTGATCCCGACGCTTTCCTCGACGGTATGAAACAAGCATTGAACTACAGGAACCCTTCACCACCCCACACTCTTCCTTGCCCTAGACACCCCAAGCAAGAATTAAAGAAGCGGGAGACCACCACGGCCTACGGACCTTGGTCCTATTACAAATGTCCCGTACCCGATTGTTTTGCCTGTTCAGGCATAGACAACGTGCAGCATTATGTAGCTTCCAGCCAACGTATGCTGAACGACTACTATGTACAACTACCCGTGGAAAAAATGAAATGCTATTGCCAAAGACCTCTCATCATGAGCATGTCCAAATCAGAAAAGAACCCGGGCAAGTTTTACTTCAGGTGTGCCAGGCGCCAATGCAACCTCTTTCAGTGGGCCGATGAATACCCCCAAAGCAAGGTCAGAGCCTGGTTAGAAGAGGGACGGAAAGTTTGGTTGGAACCCCACTCCCTTCAACCCACTATAGAGGGTCTGGATCCCTTTGAATTGAAGTGGAGTCGAGCTGATTTGAGCCCACGGACCAAGTCCGGCCTAGACCGACTACTCCGAGAGAATACGCCCCAACAATTTCACGACCAGTACCTCTAAGACGAATTCACCCCCAAAGAACGTTTGTACCTGGAACGAAGAGGTTTACCTCCACCTATAAGAGACAGTGCATAAAAACACAGTCATTCAGTTTCAAACATGGAAGGGTTACAGCACAAACTTTGCTTCATTTTGGATTTAGAAGGTTTTTTCGTGAACAAGACCTTTCAAGTCAGAGAACTGGGTTATTACGCTTGGAACCAAGAGCATGGAAGACACGCCTTCAGTATCCCCATCCCTTACAAAGAGTTGAGCGACAAAGACAAACGAACCGTGCATTTCGTGATAAAGAAGATCCACGGATTGAGCTATCAACCCCTCAAGGCTGAATACTACCACAAACCCGAAGAACTCAAAGACCTGGTCCTGAACCTCTACGCCAGGTACAAACAAGGGCAGAGAACCGTGGTGGGGTACAAGGGAGGACACGTGGAAAAACATTTGTTAAAGGCACTGAATATTCCCTCGATTGATCTCGAAACATTGGGTTGTCCCAAATACGACAAACTCAGACACATTATTTCAAACGAACGTTTATTACCTAGTTGCGGATTTCATCAAGACGAGAGCATCCATCATTGTCCAGTCACAGAATGTCACGCTTTCTGGTTTTGGTTGACAAACATTGTTCAATAAAAAAGTTTTTTTTACACATTGTCTCTTTCAAAATTGACTGATGTACTCAAACAACTTGTCCATGCCTGCCAGACGCACTTCCATGTCTTCTTTGGCCTTCTGCCTCTCTACACTATTGCCATATTCCTCATTAATCTTGATCAAACGCCCTCGACACTTTTGCAATCTCAGGATCACCCTCAGTATAAGCTTCATCTTTCTATCTAACAATTCCCGCGCATCATCAGTCCTAGCGCGTCGCCTCTTGGATTGCACGCGTTCCCACTCGTCACTTAACTGTTCTAACGTCATGTCCACTTCTGCCACGATGGTGAGGAAACCTCGTGTAATCGGCATTTTGAAATAAAAGCAAGTATGGCGCGCACTCCTCTTTTAATACTCACCTCCACCAATCAACGCCTTTCTCATGACGTCACCAGAGGGGGGATGGGGGGTACCCCCCTCTACCGGACCCATAAAAAAATCACATGACCCGCTCCTATTTAAAAGAAGCGAGCCAGAGCACATGCTGTAATTATCATGGCTTCCCGACAAAGTCTACGATTACAAGGTATGGGACCCGAACTCTCTCCGTTCAAAGATGCCTGCTTCATCTGTTTATTGGAATTAGATATCCAATCCGTCACACGTTGTCGCGTCATGCCCTGTTGCGGCAAATTTCTACACAAACGCTGCTTCAAAAAGGCCAACGAACGAAGCTTCCAATGCGGTCATTGTCGTCGTCCCTGTCTCGATGATAGTAACGACACCGTCAGCGTTGATGACGACCACGATCTACGAGCTAACGAACAGTTGAATGCCAGTCCCGACAATCACCCGATTTGGGTACCACCTCACGAACTCGCAGGTCTCACGCCCTTGGAACGCGCCCGAAATGCCATCGCTGATACACGAGCCAGCGCCACGGCTCACAACATTCACCAAGAAGGGAGCAGCTCCTGGGACACGCTACCTTTTCGCATTGATCCTCTTGTGTGGTACATCTTCTGGGTCCAACTGGATTGGTTCATCTCCACTTCGCCCGATGGCAGAAACCCCATGTTCATTCACGCCTCAGTCAACACCCCCAACGAGCCCACCCCAGAAGTCAGAAAAACCTTTTACCGATTGATCAACAGAATCATTCCCGGCGCCGTGTATCCCTGCCTGCAAGAAGTCGTGCACCGAGAACACTTTACTCATATTGCAGACTACGAACGGGAAGGACGAAGGTACGCTTTTGACAGAAACGAAGTCACCGTCACCAACATTCGTATCACGCGATTTTGGTCACCCGAATACTACCCAGACGCACCCTACACCAGCGGATTAACCTGGACACAATCTGGATTGTAAAAAATAAAATTTGAAAACGGATCACGTGGTCTGTCGTCACTTCAGGTCCCCAGCCCCGCGCGGTCCCCTTTTGACCGAGCTCGCCCCAGACCTCGCTAAAAAGCATTAGTGCAACCGCTGACCTGAGCCGAAAATCCTGCACGCTGATTGGTCTAGACGCGTCACGTGTCCCAAATAACGCGCTCTGATTGGCTAGGTCTCAAACCGCTCCCCTATACTACTTGTCTCAAAGGCTTAAGAATTTTATTAAGTGATAAATGGTATATTCGAAGATAGAATATTTCCAGATGGGGCCTCTTACAGGGTCATCTGCAGTTCTAAAACCGTTTGGTTTAACTGTTTCACTAAGGACTCAGCGAGTGATAGAGACCAATATTCCCAGTACTTGATTGGAAAAAATAGTGTGAGGAAAATAAGAAATTACTCAGGCAAAACCAAGTGGTCCATCAATCTAGCTGTGTGAAAACGAGACGAAAACATCTCAAACAGAAGTTTATCTATCAACAAAAACGCCTCGGGGATTTTTTAAGCGTCTACGTTATTCATTTTTTTTTTTGCGCTGCTGCGTGTTTCTCAATGGTTTCAAAATCGTGTGTGACGACGTTTGTCTAAATCGAACACAGGGTTTGTCCCCCTCCCGTCGACGATAAACTCTGGTGTACTGGTAAT
>NW_028301539.1:20245000-20267500 GCF_042242905.1 Orbicella faveolata
ATTGCGTAATACATTTGAGATCATACCAAGCTGAAGTTGTCTGCCAATTCACTGCCAATTCGCCATCTGCCAATTCGACCGGCTGAAACTGTCTGCCAATTCGATTTAAAATTCAGTAGTGGAAATTACAACATAAAATCATTTAAATATCTTTACCAATTGCTCAAAAACAACTTCTAGCTGCATTGAAAGCTATTAATTTGCGCCAAACGCTCACGTAAATTTGTAAAAAGATACTGTAAATATCCTTTGTTCAGAAGTGAATAACTCGTTGCGTGACTTTTCAATCGACATCAACGTGGTATCGTTTGAAAGCTTACCGTCTTATTAGTCCATCTCAACGGCTTCTACACCCATCTCAACGCAATTACTATCGAAAAATTGCACCCGAACATCGTGCTTTCATAACATACACACTTGTACTGGCTTTTCCGGAAGTGAATAACTCGGCACGTGACTTTTCAATTGACAACAACTTGGTATCATTTTAAAGCTTACCGTATTGTAAGTCCATCTCAACGGCTTCTACACCCATCTCAACGCAATTACTATCGAAAAATTGCACCCGAACATCGTACTTTCATAACACACACACTTGTACTGGCTTTTCCGGAAGTGAATAACTCGTCGCGTGACTTTTCAATTGACAACAACTTGGTATCATTTTAAAGCTTACCGTGTTGTAAGTCCATCTCAACGGCTTCTACACCCATCTCAACGCAATTACTATCGAAAAATTGCACCCGAACATCGTGCTTTAAAAACACACACACTTGTACTGGCTTTTCCGGAAGTGAATAACTCGTCGCGTGACTTTTCAATTGACAACAACTTGGTATCATTTTAAAGCTTACCGTGTTGTAAGTCCATCTCAACGGCTTCTACACCCATCTCAACGCAATTACTATCGAAAAATTGCACCCGAACATCGTGCTTTAATAACACACACACTTGTACTGGCTTTTCCGGAAGTGAATAACTCGGCACGTGACTTTTCAATTGACAACAACTTGGTATCATTTCAAAGCTTACCGTGTTGTAAGTCCATCTCAACGGCTTCTACACCCATCTCAACGCAATTACTATCGAAAAATTGCACCCGAACATCGTACTTTCATAACATACACACTTGTACTGCCTTTTCCGGGAGTGAATAACTCGTCGCGTGACGTTTCAATTGACAACAACTTGGTATCATTTTAAAGCTTACCGTGTTGTAAGTCCATCTCAACGGCTTCTACACCCATCTCAACGCAATTACTATCGAAAAATTGCACCCGAACATCGTACTTTCATAACATACACACTTGTACTGGCTTTTCCGGAAGTGAATAACTCGTCGCGTGACTTTTCAATTGACAACAACTTGGTATCATTTTAAAGCCTACCGTGTTGTAAGTCCATCTCAACGGCTTCTACACCCATCTCAACGCAATTACTATCGAAAAATTGCACCCGAACATCGTACTTTCATAACATACACACTTGTACTGCCTTTTCCGGGAGTGAATAACTCGTCGCGTGACGTTTCAATTGACAACAACTTGGTATCATTTTAAAGCTTACCGTGTTGTAAGTCCATCTCAACGGCTTCTACACCCATCTCAACGCAATTACTATCGAAAAATTGCACCCGAACATCGTACTTTCATAACATACACACTTGTACTGGCTTTTCCGGAAGTGAATAACTCGTCGCGTGACTTTTCAATTGACAACAACTTGGTATCATTTTAAAGCCTACCGTGTTGTAAGTCCATCTCAACGGCTTCTACACCCATCTCAACGCAATTACTATCGAAAAATTGCACCCGAACATCGTGCTTTAATAACACACACACTTGTACTGGCTTTTCCGGAAGTGAATAACTCGGGACGTGACTTTTCAATTGACAACAACTTGGTATCATTTCAAAGCTTACCGTGTTGTAAGTCCATCTCAACGGCTTCTACACCCATCTCAACGCAATTACTATCGAAAAATTGCACCCGAACATCGTACTTTCATAACATACACACTTGTACTGCCTTTTCCGGAAGTGAATAACTCGTCGCGTGACGTTTCAATTGACAACAACTTGGTATCATTTTAAAGCTTACCGTGTTGTAAGTCCATCTCAACGGCTTCTACGCCCATCTCAACGCAATTACTATCGAAAAATTGCACCCGAACATCGTGCTTTAATAACACACACACTTGTACTGGCTTTTCCGGAAGTGAATAACTCGGCACGTGACTTTTCAATTGACAACAACTTGGTATCATTTTAAAGCTTACCGTATTGTAAGTCCATCTCAACGGCTTCTACACCCATCTCAACGCAATTACTATCGAAAAATTGCACCCGAACATCGTGCTTTAATAACACACACACTTGTACTGGCTTTTCCGGAAGTGAATAACTCGTCGCGTGACGTTTCAATTGACAGCAACTTGGTATCATTTTAAAGCTTACCGTATTGTAAGTCCATCTCAACGGCTTCTACACCCATCTCAACGCAATTACTATCGAAAAATTGCACCCGAACATCGTGCTGTAATAACACACACACTTGTACTGGCTTTTCCGGAAGTGAATAACTCGGCACGTGACTTTTCAATTGACAACAACTTGGTATCATTTTAAAGCTTACCGTATTGTAAGTCCATCTCAACAGCTTCTACACCCATCTCAACGCAATTACTATCGAAAAATTGCACCCGAACATCGTGCTGTAATAACACACACACTTGTACTGGCTTTTCCGGAAGTGAATAACTCGGCACGTGACTTTTCAATTGACAACAACTTGGTATCATTTTAAAGCTTACCGTATTGTAAGTCCATCTCAACAGCTCCTACACCCATCTCAACGCAATTACTATCGAAAAATTGCACCCGAACATCGTGCTGTAATAACACACACACTTGTACTGGCTTTTCCGGAAGTGAATAACTCGGCACGTGACTTTTCAATTGACAACAACTTGGTATCATTTTAAAGCTTACCGTATTGTAAGTCCATCTCAACAGCTCCTACACCCATCTCAACGCAATTACTATCGAAAAATTGCACCCGAACATCGTGCTGTAATAACACACACACTTGTACTGGCTTTTCCGGAAGTGAATAACTCGGCACGTGACTTTTCAATTGACAACAACTTGGTATCATTTTAAAGCTTACCGTATTGTAAGTCCATCTCAACAGCTCCTACACCCATCTCAACGCAATTACTATCGAAAAATTGCACCCGAACATCGTGCTGTAATAACACACACACTTGTACTGGCTTTTCCGGAAGTGAATAACTCGTCGCGTGACTTTTCAATTGACAACAACTTGGTATCATTTTAAAGCTTACCGTGTTGTAAGTCCATCTCAACGGCTTCTACACCCATCTCAACGCAATTACTATCGAAAAATTGCACCCGAACATCGTACTTTCATAACATACACACTTGTACTGGCTTTTCCGGAAGTGAATAACTCGTCGCGTGACTTTTCAATTGACACCAACTTGGTATCATTTTAAAGCCTACCGTGTTGTAAGTCCATCTCAACGGCTTCTACACCCATCTCAACGCAATTACTATCGAAAAATTGCACCCGAACATCGTGCTTTAATAACACACACACTTGTACTGGCTTTTCCGGAAGTGAATAACTCGGCACGTGACTTTTCAATTGACAACAACTTGGTATCATTTCAAAGCTTACCGTGTTGTAAGTCCATCTCAACGGCTTCTACACCCATCTCAACGCAATTACTATCGAAAAATTGCACCCGAACATCGTACTTTCATAACATACACACTTGTACTGGCTTTTCCGGAAGTGAATAACTCGTCGCGTGACGTTTCAATTGACAACAACTTGGTATCATTTTAAAGCTTACCGTGTTGTAAGTCCATCTCAACGGCTTCTACGCCCATCTCAACGCAATTACTATCGAAAAATTGCACCCGAACATCGTGCTGTAATAACACACACACTTGTACTGGCTTTTCCGGAAGTGAATAACTCGTCGCGTGACTTTTCAATTGACAACAACTTGGTATCATTTTAAAGCTTACCGTGTTGTAAGTCCATCTCAACGGCTTCTACACCCATCTCAACGCAATTACTATCGAAAAATTGCACCCGAACATCGTGCTTTAATAACACACACACTTGTACTGGCTTTTCCGGAAGTGAATAACTCGGCACGTGACTTTTCAATTGACAACAACTTGGTATCATTTCAAAGCTTACCGTGTTGTAAGTCCATCTCAACGGCTTCTACACCCATCTCAACGCAATTACTATCGAAAAATTGCACCCGAACATCGTACTTTCATAACATACACACTTGTACTGGCTTTTCCGGAAGTGAATAACTCGTCGCGTGACGTTTCAATTGACAACAACTTGGTATCATTTTAAAGCTTACCGTGTAGTAAGTCCATCTCAACGGCTTCTACACCCATCTCAACGCAATTACTATCGAAAAATTGCACCCGAACATCGTGCTGTAATAACACACACACTTGTACTGGCTTTTCCGGAAGTGAATAACTCGGCACGTGACGTTTCAATTGACAACAACTTGGTATCATTTTAAAGCTTACCGTGTTGTAAGTCCATCTCAACGGCTTCTACACCCATCTCAACGCAATTACTATCGAAAAATTGCACCCGAACATCGTGCTGTAATAACACACACACTTGTACTGGCTTTTCCGGAAGTGAATAACTCGGCATGTGACTTTTCAATTGACAACAACTTGGTATCATTTTAAAGCTTACCGTATTGTAAGTCCATCTCAACGGCTTCTACACCCATCTCAACGCAATTACTATCGAAAAATTGCACCCGAACATCGTGCTTTAATAACACACACACTTGTACTGGCTTTTCCGGAAGTGAATAACTCGTCGCGTGACGTTTCAATTGACAGCAACTTGGTATCATTTTAAAGCTTACCGTATTGTAAGTCCATCTCAACGGCTTCTACACCCATCTCAACGCAATTACTATCGAAAAATTGCACCCGAACATCGTGCTGTAATAACACACACACTTGTACTGGCTTTTCCGGAAGTGAATAACTCGGCACGTGACTTTTCAATTGACAACAACTTGGTATCATTTTAAAGCTTACCGTATTGTAAGTCCATCTCAACAGCTTCTACACCCATCTCAACGCAATTACTATCGAAAAATTGCACCCGAACATCGTGCTGTAATAACACACACACTTGTACTGGCTTTTCCGGAAGTGAATAACTCGTCGCGTGACTTTTCAATTGACAACAACTTGGTATCATTTTAAAGCTTACCGTGTTGTAAGTCCATCTCAACGGCTTCTACACCCATCTCAACGCAATTACTATCGAAAAATTGCACCCGAACATCGTGCTGTAATAACACACACACTTGTACTGGCTTTTCCGGAAGTGAATAACTCGGCACGTGACTTTTCAATTGACAACAACTTGGTATCATTTCAAAGCTTACCGTGTTGTTAGTCCATCTCAACGGCTTCTACACCCATCTCAACGCAATTACTATCGAAAAATTGCACTCGAACATCGTGCTTTAATAACACACACACTTGTACTGGCTTTTCCGGAAGTGAATAACTCGGCACGTGACTTTTCAATTGACAACAACTTGGTATCATTTCAAAGCTTACCGTGTTGTAAGTCCATCTCAACGGCTTCTACACCCATCTCAACGCAATTACTATCGAAAAATTGCACCCGAACATCGTACTTTCATAACATACACACTTGTACTGGCTTTTCCGGAAGTGAATAACTCGTCGCGTGACGTTTCAATTGACAACAACTTGGTATCATTTTAAAGCTTACCGTGTTGTAAGTCCATCTCAACGGCTTCTACGCCCATCTCAACGCAATTACTATCGAAAAATTGCACCCGAACATCGTGCTTTAATAACACACACACTTGTACTGGCTTTTCCGGAAGTGAATAACTCGGCACGTGACGTTTCAATTGACAACAACTTGGTATCATTTTAAAGCTTACCGTATTGTAAGTCCATCTCAACGGCTTCTACACCCATCTCAACGCAATTACTATCGAAAAATTGCACCCGAACATCGTGCCTTAATAACACACACACTTGTACTGGCTTTTCCGGAAGTGAATAACTCGTCGCGTGACTTTTCAATTGACAGCAACTTGGTATCATTTTAAAGCTTACCGTATTGTAAGTCCATCTCAACGGCTTCTACACCCATCTCAACGCAATTACTATCGAAAAATTGCACCCGAACATCGTGCTGTAATAACACACACACTTGTACTGGCTTTTCCGGAAGTGAATAACTCGGCACGTGACTTTTCAATTGACAACAACTTGGTATCATTTTAAAGCTTACCGTATTGTAAGTCCATCTCAACGGCTTCTACACCCATCTCAACGCAATTACTATCGAAAAATTGCACCCGAACATCGTGCTGTAATAACACACACACTTGTACTGGCTTTTCCGGAAGTGAATAACTCGGCACGTGACTTTTCAATTGACAGCAACTTGGTATCATTTCAAAGCTTACCGTGTTGTAAGTCCATCTCAACGGCTTCTACACCCATCTCAACGCAATTACTATCGAAAAATTGCACCCGAACATCGTGCTTTAATAACACACACACTTGTACTGGCTTTTCCGGAAGTGAATAACTCGGCACGTGACTTTTCAATTGACAACAACTTGGTATCATTTCAAAGCTTACCGTGTTGTAAGTCCATCTCAACGGCTTCTACACCTATCTCAACGCAATTACTATCGAAAAATTGCACCCGAACATCGTACTTTCATAACATACACACTTGTACTGGCTTTTCCGGAAGTGAATAACTCGTCGCGTGACTTTTCAATTGACAACAACTTGGTATCATTTTAAAGCCTACCGTGTTGTAAGTCCATCTCAACGGCTTCTACATCCATCTCAACGCAATTACTATCGAAAAATTGCACCCGAACATCGTGCTGTAATAACACACACACTTGTACTGGCTTTTCCGGAAGTGAATAACTCGGCACGTGACGTTTCAATTGACAACAACTTGGTATCATTTCAAAGCTTACCGTGTTGTAAGTCCATCTCAACGGCTTCTACACCCATCTCAACGCAATTACTATCGAAAAATTGCACCCGAACATCGTACTTTCATAACATACACACTTGTACTGGCTTTTCCGGAAGTGAATAACTCGTCGCGTGACGTTTCAATTGACACCAACTTGGTATCATTTTAAAGCCTACCGTGTTGTAAGTCCATCTCAACGGCTTCTACACCCATCTCAACGCAATTACTATCGAAAAATTGCACCCGAACATCGTGCTTTAATAACACACACACTTGTACTGGCTTTTCCGGAAGTGAATAACTCGGCACGTGACTTTTCAATTGACAACAACTTGGTATCATTTCAAAGGTTACCGTGTTGTAAGTCCATCTCAACGGCTTCTACACCCATCTCAACGCAATTACTATCGAAAAATTGCACCCGAACATCGTACTTTCATAACATACACACTTGTACTGGCTTTTCCGGAAGTGAATAACTCGTCGCGTGACTTTTCAATTGACACCAACTTGGTATCATTTTAAAGCCTATTGTGTTATAAGTCCATCTCAACGGCTTCTACACCCATCTCAACGCAATTACTATCGAAAAATTGCACCCGAACATCGTGCTTTAATAACACACACACTTGTACTGGCTTTTCCGGAAGTGAATAACTCGGCACGTGACTTTTCAATTGACAACAACTTGGTATCATTTCAAAGCTTACCGTGTTGTAAGTCCATCTCAACGGCTTCTACACCCATCTCAACGCAATTACTATCGAAAAATTGCACCCGAACATCGTGCTGTAATAACACACACACTTGTACTGGCTTTTCCGGAAGTGAATAACTCGGCACGTGAGTTTTCAATTGACAACAACTTGGTATCATTTCAAAGCTTACCGTGTTGTAAGTCCATCTCAACGGCTTCTACACCCATCTCAACGCAATTACTATCGAAAAATTGCACCCGAACATCGTACTTTCATAACATACACACTTGTACTGGCTTTTCCGGAAGTGAATAACTCGTCGCGTGACTTTTCAATTGACAACAACTTGGTATCATTTTAAAGCTTACCGTGTTGTAAGTCCATCTCAACGGCTTCTACGCCCATCTCAACGCAATTACTATCGAAAAATTGCACCCGAACATCGTGCTTTAATAACACACACACTTGTACTGGCTTTTCCGGAAGTGAATAACTCGGCACGTGACTTTTCAATTGACAACAACTTGGTATCATTTCAAAGGTTACCGTGTTGTAAGTCCATCTCAACGGCTTCTACACCCATCTCAACGCAATTACTATCGAAAAATTGCACCCGAACATCGTGCTTTAATAACACACACACTTGTACTGGCTTTTCCGGAAGTGAATAACTCGGCACGTGACTTTTCAATTGACAACAACTTGGTATCATTTCAAAGCTTACCGTGTTGTAAGTCCATCTCAACGGCTTCTACACCCATCTCAACGCAATTACTATCGAAAAATTGCACCCGAACATCGTACTTTCATAACATACACACTTGTACTGGCTTTTCCGGAAGTGAATAACTCGTCGCGTGACTTTTCAATTGACACCAACTTGGTATCATTTTAAAGCCTATTGTGTTATAAGTCCATCTCAACGGCTTCTACACCCATCTCAACGCAATTACTATCGAAAAATTGCACCCGAACATCGTGCTTTAATAACACACACACTTGTACTGGCTTTTCCGGAAGTGAATAACTCGGCACGTGACTTTTCAATTGACAACAACTTGGTATCATTTCAAAGCTTACCGTGTTGTAAGTCCATCTCAACGGCTTCTACACCCATCTCAACGCAATTACTATCGAAAAATTGCACCCGAACATCGTGCTGTAATAACACACACACTTGTACTGGCTTTTCCGGAAGTGAATAACTCGGCACGTGAGTTTTCAATTGACAACAACTTGGTATCATTTCAAAGCTTACCGTGTTGTAAGTCCATCTCAACGGCTTCTACACCCATCTCAACGCAATTACTATCGAAAAATTGCACCCGAACATCGTACTTTCATAACATACACACTTGTACTGGCTTTTCCGGAAGTGAATAACTCGTCGCGTGACTTTTCAATTGACAACAACTTGGTATCATTTTAAAGCCTACCGTGTTGTAAGTCCATCTCAACGGCTTCTACATCCATCTCAACGCAATTACTATCGAAAAATTGCACCCGAACATCGTGCTGTAATAACACACACACTTGTACTGGCTTTTCCGGAAGTGAATAACTCGGCACGTGACGTTTCAATTGACAACAACTTGGTATCATTTCAAAGCTTACCGTGTTGTAAGTCCATCTCAACGGCTTCTACACCCATCTCAACGCAATTACTATCGAAAAATTGCACCCGAACATCGTACTTTCATAACATACACACTTGTACTGGCTTTTCCGGAAGTGAATAACTCGTCGCGTGACGTTTCAATTGACACCAACTTGGTATCATTTTAAAGCCTACCGTGTTGTAAGTCCATCTCAACGGCTTCTACACCCATCTCAACGCAATTACTATCGAAAAATTGCACCCGAACATCGTGCTTTAATAACACACACACTTGTACTGGCTTTTCCGGAAGTGAATAACTCGGCACGTGACTTTTCAATTGACAACAACTTGGTATCATTTCAAAGGTTACCGTGTTGTAAGTCCATCTCAACGGCTTCTACACCCATCTCAACGCAATTACTATCGAAAAATTGCACCCGAACATCGTACTTTCATAACATACACACTTGTACTGGCTTTTCCGGAAGTGAATAACTCGTCGCGTGACTTTTCAATTGACACCAACTTGGTATCATTTTAAAGCCTATTGTGTTATAAGTCCATCTCAACGGCTTCTACACCCATCTCAACGCAATTACTATCGAAAAATTGCACCCGAACATCGTGCTTTAATAACACACACACTTGTACTGGCTTTTCCGGAAGTGAATAACTCGGCACGTGACTTTTCAATTGACAACAACTTGGTATCATTTCAAAGCTTACCGTGTTGTAAGTCCATCTCAACGGCTTCTACACCCATCTCAACGCAATTACTATCGAAAAATTGCACCCGAACATCGTGCTGTAATAACACACACACTTGTACTGGCTTTTCCGGAAGTGAATAACTCGGCACGTGAGTTTTCAATTGACAACAACTTGGTATCATTTCAAAGCTTACCGTGTTGTAAGTCCATCTCAACGGCTTCTACACCCATCTCAACGCAATTACTATCGAAAAATTGCACCCGAACATCGTACTTTCATAACATACACACTTGTACTGGCTTTTCCGGAAGTGAATAACTCGTCGCGTGACTTTTCAATTGACAACAACTTGGTATCATTTTAAAGCTTACCGTGTTGTAAGTCCATCTCAACGGCTTCTACGCCCATCTCAACGCAATTACTATCGAAAAATTGCACCCGAACATCGTGCTTTAATAACACACACACTTGTACTGGCTTTTCCGGAAGTGAATAACTCGGCACGTGACTTTTCAATTGACAACAACTTGGTATCATTTCAAAGGTTACCGTGTTGTAAGTCCATCTCAACGGCTTCTACACCCATCTCAACGCAATTACTATCGAAAAATTGCACCCGAACATCGTGCTTTAATAACACACACACTTGTACTGGCTTTTCCGGAAGTGAATAACTCGGCACGTGACTTTTCAATTGACAACAACTTGGTATCATTTCAAAGCTTACCGTGTTGTAAGTCCATCTCAACGGCTTCTACACCCATCTCAACGCAATTACTATCGAAAAATTGCACCCGAACATCGTACTTTCATAACATACACACTTGTACTGGCTTTTCCGGAAGTGAATAACTCGTCGCGTGACTTTTCAATTGACACCAACTTGGTATCATTTTAAAGCCTATTGTGTTATAAGTCCATCTCAACGGCTTCTACACCCATCTCAACGCAATTACTATCGAAAAATTGCACCCGAACATCGTGCTTTAATAACACACACACTTGTACTGGCTTTTCCGGAAGTGAATAACTCGGCACGTGACTTTTCAATTGACAACAACTTGGTATCATTTCAAAGCTTACCGTGTTGTAAGTCCATCTCAACGGCTTCTACACCCATCTCAACGCAATTACTATCGAAAAATTGCACCCGAACATCGTGCTGTAATAACACACACACTTGTACTGGCTTTTCCGGAAGTGAATAACTCGGCACGTGAGTTTTCAATTGACAACAACTTGGTATCATTTCAAAGCTTACCGTGTTGTAAGTCCATCTCAACGGCTTCTACACCCATCTCAACGCAATTACTATCGAAAAATTGCACCCGAACATCGTACTTTCATAACATACACACTTGTACTGGCTTTTCCGGAAGTGAATAACTCGTCGCGTGACTTTTCAATTGACAACAACTTGGTATCATTTTAAAGCTTACCGTGTTGTAAGTCCATCTCAACGGCTTCTACGCCCATCTCAACGCAATTACTATCGAAAAATTGCACCCGAACATCGTGCTTTAATAACACACACACTTGTACTGGCTTTTCCGGAAGTGAATAACTCGGCACGTGACGTTTCAATTGACAACAACTTGGTATCATTTTAAAGCTTACCGTGTTGTAAGTCCATCTCAACGGCTTCTACACCCATCTCAACGCAATTACTATCGAAAAATTGCACCCGAACATCGTGCTTTAATAACACACACACTTGTACTGGCTTTTCCGGAAGTGAATAACTCGTCGCGTGACTTTTCAATTGACAGCAACTTGGTATCATTTTAAAGCTTACCGTATTGTAAGTCCATCTCAACGGCTTCTACACCCATCTCAACGCAATTACTATCGAAAAATTGCACCCGAACATCGTGCTGTAATAACACACACACTTGTACTGGCTTTTCCGGAAGTGAATAACTCGTCGCGTGACTTTTCAATTGACAGCAACTTGGTATCATTTTAAAGCTTACCGTGTTGTAAGTCCATCTCAACGGCTTCTACACCCATCTCAACGCAATTACTATCGAAAAATTGCACCCGAACATCGTGCTGTAATAACACACACACTTGTACTGGCTTTTCCGGAAGTGAATAACTCGTCGCGTGACTTTTCAATTGAGAGCAACTTGGTATCATTTTAAAGCTTACCGTGTTGTAAGTCCATCTCAACGGCTTCTACACCCATCTCAACGCAATTACTATCGAAAAATTGCACCCAAACATCGTGCTTTCATAACATACACACTTGTACTGGCTTTTCCGGAAGTGAATAACGCGTCACGTGACGTTTCAATTGACACGAACTTGGTATCATTTTAAAGCTTACCGTATTGTTAGTCCATCTCAACGGCTTCTACACCCATCTCAACGCAATTACTATCGAAAAATTTTACCCGAACATCCTGCTTTAATATAACATACACACTTGTACTGGCTTTTCCGGAAGTGAATAACTCGTCACGTGACGTTTCAATTGACATCAACTTGGTATCAGTTTAAAGCTTACCGCGTTATTAGTCCATCTCAACGGCTTGTACATCCATCTCAATGCAATTACTATCGAAAACTTTCACCCGAACATCGTGCTTTGAGAACATGCACACTTGTACTGGCTTTTCTGGAAGGGAATAACTCGTCACGTGACTTTTCAATTGACACCAACTTGGTATCACTGTAAAACTCACCATATTATTAGTCCGTCTAAACGGCTTTTACACCCATCTTAACGGGCTTTCTAGACATAACATAGACATAACTTTTATTGGTCAGCGGTATATTTTTGTATTTTTTTAATGTCAGTAAGAAGAAAAATTATCGGAAAGAAAACGGAAAGGCAGAGTACGTTCTGATTTCAACCATTGAGCGCGCGTTAGATGAAACTAAACACCGTTAAATAGGGGAATCAATTTGGGGTTTTCCTTTCGAACGTAACAGTCTCTTGGGTGTAGGCTGTTTACGATTGCTTCTTCTCTGGACCTTGGCAAGCTCCCTTCTCTGCTTCTTTTCTTCAATGAGGGAATCCCATTCAATGCCATACAGAACTGAAAAATTATTAAAATGTACTCGCAAACAAAGCGTAGCATGGAACAATATTAAGAAATAAACTGACCGGATCCTTGCACTTTTTAACTTTGTCCCCGGCCCGACTTTCTGCATCTTTGGGATATTTGTTACTATCCTGAAAAGGTACATGCAAATAGGTGAATATATTTCAGATTTTTCATCACATTTCTATTTTAAGTTTTGTTTTACGGACTTACATTTGGCTGATCTAGCACATTTGCATCACTTTGAAGGTTTTCTTTGCCGCTTATTTTTTTTGTTCAATTTTTTCAAACATTCCTCCTACACCCCTCCCCTTAGTCGGTCTTGTCACTAATTACAATCGTTTCAATTTAAAGATCATTATTGAGAGTTCAAGGAGGTCACGACAAAACCTCGTGATTCTTATTAATGTTTTCGTATCTTACCTTTACTTGTAACATTTCGGTCACCAACCTAACAAAAAAGGTGGATCGCGAGAGGTTATAAATTGCTTTTATCATGCTATGCTCTGGAGGACCATTGACATATTCGGTGGCGATTTTTTGCCAGTATGACCGTTCCTTCAGTCCTGCAGCCATGCGGGTTTCATTTGGAAGCCCAGTGTCTGCTATCAACTGAGCCAACCGCTGGTAATCAAGAGCGTGGTGAGCCCTGGATTTCTGTTGTGAATGAATTGCAAAGAAGGTGGTACCCCATTAGAAAAGCTAGTTATAGAATTAGAACAAGAGTTATACATACCTTTCGTGGCATTGTTCTGGCCTTGAGTGTTATCCGAATCCGGCAATCAAGTGGACATTCCTTATTCTTTACATTATTGTCATTCGTGTGCTTGCTTGCTTCGATTGCTCTTTAACATTGCATCCAACAACGGAAAGACAAACAGTTCGGTAGATTTCTGATTTTATTTATTTTGATTGGTGAAAGTATTTGTGTTTTAACAGAACAATTAAAGAGGACACTTGAATGGACAATTTACCAAAGTATGTTGTTCCCGATAGAAATAAGAATAAACGTTGACGGTCAATTTAATTAGACAACCAAAGGTATAATTTTAAAAAAAATGAAAAAAAAATGAGAACTGCGCTTTCCCCTGTGGAAACATAATAAACTTGTAAGTAAAAGAAGATAAACTTATTTAACGCTATCACAAATGTTGAATTTTTAGTTTTCATCGATAGCGATGTTGGCAATGGGAATGCCTGTATGATAACAATCGTCGGTCAAATGGCAAGGTAAACAACTGATTTAGGGCGGCGGTGGCATCAATCGTTTTCGCTCCTGTCAGCTGAAAGCCCACGGTTGATGGTCGTTGATGATAATGTTCTTTTCCCAAGTTTCGTAATCAACATCTCACGCTATTTCCACTAATACTGATTACAAACAGCAACGTGGATACCGCTAATTAGTACGGTTTCAATTTTGTCTTGAAACTCAACAAGCCATGCGATGGAAATCTTAAGTATGCCTGGAAAGATCATGTGCTTTTCTTTTAAAAATTAATTGGGTTGAGATGGGTGTAGAAGCCGTTGAGATGGACTTACAATACGGTAAGCTTTAAAATGATACCAAGTTGCTGTCAATTGAAACGTCACGTGACGAGTTATTCACTTCCGGAAAAGCCAGTACAAGTGTGTGTGTTATTACAGCACGATGTTCGGGTGCAATTTTTCAGTAGTAATTGCGTTGAGATGGGCGTAGAAGCCGTTGAGATGGACTTACAATACGGTAAGCTTTAAAATGATATCAAGTTGGTGTCAATTGAAAAGTCACGCGACGAGTTATTCACTTCCGGAAAAGCCAGTACAAGTGTGTGTGTTTTTAAAGCACGATGTTCGGGTGCAATTTTTCGATAGTAATTGCGTTGAGATGGGTGTAGAAGCCGTTGAGATGGACTTACAATACGGTAAGCTTTAAAATGATACCAAGTTGTTGTCAATTGAAACGTCACGTGCCGAGTTATTCACTTCCGGAAAAGCCAGTACAAGTGTGTGTGTTATTACAGCACGATGTTCGGGTGCAATTTTTCGATAGTAATTGCGTTGAGATGGGTGTAGAAGCCGTTGAGATGGACTTACAATACGGTAAGCTTTAAAATGATACCAAGTTGTTGTCAATTGAAACGTCACGTGCCGAGTTATTCACTTCCGGAAAAGCCAGTACAAGTGTGTGTGTTATTACAGCACGATGTTCGGGTGCAATTTTTCGATAGTAATTGCGTTGAGATGGGTGTAGAAGCCGTTGAGATGGACTAATAAGACGGTAAGCTTTCAAACGATACCACGTTGATGTCAATTGAAAAGTCACGCAACGAGTTATTCACTTCTGAACAAAGGATATTTACAGTATCTTTTTACAAATTTACGTGAGCGTTTGGCGCAAATTAATAGCTTTCAATGCAGCTAGAAGTTGTTTTTGAGCAATTGGTAAAGATATTTAAATGATTTTATGTTGTAATTTCCACTACTGAATTTTAAATCGAATTGGCAGACAGTTTCAGCCGGTCGAATTGGCAGATGGCGAATTGGCAGTGAATTGGCAGACAACTTCAGCTTGGTCTTTATCATAAAGAGCATCAAGATTTAAGATTCACAAGTTTTCTCTCAATCCACTAAAAGAGAGGTTGTTTTCATCTTGTGTATTTATTTAGACGTGCAATTAGTAAGACACGTCCCTGAAATATACGTCTTGGATAGAAAAACGGTCAGCGTTGTCAAATAGATTAATAGGCGGCGCGTGATCCGCTATACCTACTGTTCTACGCGGCAATTTTACTGTTGTTCATCAAAGGTCAGGGCAGATGGCATGTACTGAATTAGATTGAAGTAACTGAGGCCCTATAAAAAGACTTCCAAAGGCGGTACGGCTTAGTTACTGAGACTTTTGTAGCTCGTGCTGCTTGCATCCAGGGAAAAGTGCAATTAGGAACATTGTAGGGTAAGCATGATTTTCAGGTTTAATTTACAAAAACGTACCCATTTTTGTCGTGCGCTAGCCGTATGCAACAAACTTGTACTATAATGTAGTCTAAGCGGCCCTAAAAAATATCCACAAGGACCGCTCTAATAGTCTTTTTTTCCGCAGCATTTAAAATCGTTTTCAAAACTGACAATCTGCGAAAAATCAACAATGACTGCTTTTTTAGACACCTTTATCACCACCCATTTTTATGAAAAGGCTCGCAGTAGCTAAGAGTGTGGGTGACCAGGTGTAACCAATCAGAGCCGGGATTACAACCAAGTGACAAACAACAACCAATCACAAAGCCGGATGTATAATTAGGCGTCCAAAGTAATTTACACCGAAGAATGAATAAGACGTCATTTATTGGTGTGTTCCGAATAACAGAGAATTGATTCCTGTCGACAGTGCTGTGATTATCGCACATAACATTAAATGCGATCAACCAAAGACTGCATTTAGCGATCTCAATTATGCATGAAGGTGCAGTTGGGAAAGCTGTTCGACAGTAAGGCGATTTAGTTATCAGTGGCAAAGCAGTTTGGTTAACAAGCTCTGTTGTGAGTGCAACTCTGCTGATTCTTAATTCAGAATTTCATGAACACGAACTGCGTTTTAACCTAGCACTGTCTAAAAAATTCAAATTTAAATTTAAAATCTAATAGAAGTTATGAATTAAGGGAGAAATTAAGACTTTCGAAACAATTCAGTCACAGCGACGTTAAGAAAAAAAAAATTTATCCTGGATTTTTTGAAGTGCAGTTAAATGTAATTTTCCTTCACGGAGGGAAGATCTTTTGATGAAGATTTTACACTTTGTCTTGGAAGGAAGAATCGCAACTTGAAAAACCTTGACAAGTAAATTATAGGGTGAATGACGTCCACAAGAAGTGTTTTTTTCAACAATATTATTACATAGTTTTCTAAGTTAATTTTAAATATAAATATAGCTCAGTTTTGTATTTACCGACTGACCCTAAATTCCAAATATTGTTTTTATCTCCATAAAAGACGCTTTTAGTCTCCCGATATGCAAGACGTTTAATTAAAACTACATATTCTCCGAAACCTGCTGAGAAAATGAATGTGCGTGGTAGATCGATTTAGATTGGGACTTTCACAGACGTGAGACTATTTCATCAACTTTAGATAAAAATGAAAATTAGTCTTCTTTAATGGGTTTGTGAGGCGCTGTTAATAATCACGAGAGAAGAAAATTATTTTGATGGATATTTCACTCGTCTCTTAGATAGAGTCAGGATGATATGTTACCCTTTCTTCAACACGAGAGTTTGTTTCATTTTCTAAAGTGAACTAACTATCCCAGTGAGCCTGAAACGTTTAACTGAAACCAGTTTCCTCTGCTAGGGAAGGCTATTGGGTTTGTTTGCCTTTAAGAACGCAAAACGAACCACAATCATTTCAATAATTATTTACAACACGAATTTGCAAAAACCAAAGATGCAAACAATGAAGTAAAGGATTCACTTTGCTATTTATGTAACTCGATGGAAATGGACAAATAATATTTCTCGCGAGGACTTAGTGCAGGGAAAACAAGAAGTCGTTCAGTTGAAGACACAATTATCATCGGCACAAATGAATGGAACACAAGAAGTCGTTCAGTTAGAGACACAATTATAACTAGTACAAATGCATGTGTTTATCGATAAAACAACGGAATCTACTAAATATAACTTAAGAGAGATCTAACTTACCTTGGGAATAAGGTCTGAATAGGAATGAACTCTCTTTGTCTTCACCCGCTCTTGGCGCTGAGTCATGTCTAAACCTTTCATCCCTGTAGGGAGCCGAAGACCATGAGTTACGGTGGAAGACTCCTGCAATATCCAGAAGAGTTGTCCTGTAATTTTAGCGCATGTTTAATGTGTTTACTCCTAGTGTAAAATTATTTTCCAGTTTTAACGAAATCGTGTTCGTCTCACAGATAAACAACACTAAAAATAACCATGGAAGACATTAATATTAACGGAACGCTCAGCACTCCTTTGGAAAATACCACGACTGACAACGTCACCCAAGCATCGGGGTTGCACGAATACCTCCACCAGCCTCTCGGAGCCCTAGTGTTCCAAATAACTTTGTGGTCAACCATTGTATTCCTAGGTGTGGTTAGTAATCTCTTGGTATGCTTCGTGATCCTTAGCCAGGCCAAGATGAAGACTTCCATGAACTATTACTTGCTGAGCTTGACCATAGCGGATCTGGGGGTACTACTTATCATCTATCCTATGGTACTGTTGAAATACCTCTACCCATTTCGCTGGTTGTTAGGGAAACATGCTTGTCATTACCTGTATCCTACCGTGGAGGTATTCTTCGGAGCCTCCATCTGGTCGATTACGGCCATTGCTATCGAGAGATATCGGAATATAGTGGGCGCTAAACGTTACCAGATCAAGCACAGATCTCGAGTGGGGACTTTCGTGGTTATTGGCGTGGTGTGGTTGGCGTCGTTTGTAGTTTCATCCGTTCCTCTGTACCCGGTTATCCATTACAATCCGGCTCTGCAAATTTGCGGCCCAGTTATGTCAAAGTTGTTATTCCAGTCTTACTCAATAGTACTCATCGTCGTCTGGTATGCACTTCCTCTGCTTGTCATAGCATTTACATATGTCAGGATCAAAAATCGAGTACTTCAAAGTGTTGCCTTCCGAACCTCGATGTCAGAGTACGATGATGGAGATCAAGTAGTCTTGTCGCAAGCTCCATCAAACAAAGAAAGAAGCGACAAAAGAATCTGGCAACAAAGCAACAAGACAACGAGAATTCTTACGCCTCTGGTAATTTTGTTCGCCGTGGTAATGTTTCCCTTGAACGCTTTTCGTGTGGTGGCACTGATTATGCCAGAATACTGGAAGAAGCCTTACTACAATCTGATCATAGACCAGCTTATAATGTTCATTATGATCAACTCGTCTGCTAATCCACTGGTGTACTTCATCATGAGTAAAGAGTTCAAAGATGCATTCAAGAAAATCTTCAAGAGTCTGAAGGACAAGAAGAACTTTTGCAAACAGCTCAGTGGTAAAAGCAAATCCTCGAGAAGAACCTCACGTTCATTCCTACAAGCCGCTTTGTGTGACAGAGAAGAGAATCAAGGAGGAGCGAACAATAGGAACACCGAGCCGCAAGCAGGGCTTGGCAATGGTAATGTCCAGATTGTCACTGGTGTGTGATGGCAATTTGCCAAACCCCGGAATGTCTTGATTTCCTAAACTCCGAACTTTTTCTCACATTTCTTATTATATATTCTTATTAATTCATCTGGATAACTGGGTATTATTTATGCCGCATAGCGATTGTAACGGTCAGACAGGGAGGCCTGGGGTTGTTGTGACGAGCAAGAACTTTTTTCTCCCTGGTCTATCTGATTTTAGAATTGGCCAAGCCCTTGATAATGGCTTCTGTGTTAAGTAAATCTGTATATTACTGGACATTTCTGTGTGAATCTAGTACTTAGTACTTAGAGATCTGTAAAAAATCGCGCTTCCAGGACATGCAAGTGGGCTGGAGTCTTTGATCAAATTTGTAAATATGGTTGTATAGAATATACAAACGCTGATTTCATTTTCATTGATCTGGATAACTGAAAATTACTTGATCCTTTTCTATGATACTCGAAAATAACGCAACAGTTGACAAGACAACGCGCTCATTGGAAACCGTACCATATTTTAAGTAGCATCCTCTCTAGATATTGCACGTTTACTTTAAGAAATGCAAACTGGAGATATTGTTACAATAAATATTCAGTTGTTTCATGTTATCCAAAAGATTACTCTTTATTTGTGTCAACTGCTTTTAAAGGTAAAACAATCATTCTTTGGATAACCTTAAGCGTTTTGCAAAAATACATATTGTACATGTATATATGCGAAGTTCTCTTCCACCACGCGTGTGTTGACAGATCAACTTGAGTTATTTGAGCCAGTGTAAACACTGGACGAATGTACCAAGGTTGAGTAACTTGACCTTACCAACTGTTTACGTTGGTAAAAGCTCAAATGTAAACACCACATAAGGGGTAGGAAAGTATTGATCTGTAAATAAAATATACTGATTACGAACAAGATGGGAGGGCTATATTCATTTGCATCTTATTTAGTGCAGTATACCTTATATTATATAATTAACAAATAAAGAATGCTAAGCCGTGTAATACACTGTGATAAAACACGACTGGCACTTGAGAACACGAAGGAAATGTAGAAAACACGAGCAGCAGGCGAGTGTTTACTACATTTCTCGAGTGTTTCAAATATCCGGAATGTTTTATCACAGTGTAATGCACGGCTTGGGTTTCTTCATTTGCTTTATGATATAGAGGTAATGTGGCGAAAAACAGTAAAACACGCTTTTTCTATGTTTTATCCTCTGATAAAAAATAGGTTTTCAACCAATCAGAGCGCGCGCAGGGTCCTATCTTTATTATAATTACGTTTCCATATATCGCGCGCTCTGATTGGCTGCTTTATCAGAGTACAGATGCATGGTGAGGGTTACCCGTCGTTTAGCCCCCAAGTCGATTTGAAAAATTTGACCCAAATTAAACGTCCCCTGTGACACAGATAAACGCAACGGAAATCATCTAATTGTCTACAGTGAACATAGCCGCATGGAGGCCATTGATAACAACGGCAATGTTAAAACTGCACTAAAATAACAAGTTTTGTTAGATGCCGAGAAAACGAGTAGCGAAATAAACAAATTCTCAACCAGCAAATGCTTCGATGAAAGACATTATATTTGTTATGAAGGCAGAAATTATACTTTGTATATGTAATCGCATGGGCCCGAGGGTAATTAAAGATTAATTTTACGCGTATTTTCAAAGTTTTCACAAAATTGCCCAAGTCGCAGAGCGACGAGGGCAATTTTGAAAACTTTGAAAATACAAGTGAAATTAATTCTTAATTGCCCGAGGGTACTTACGATTACTTGTTGATCACATAAAGGGCAAAATTCTGTACAAAGGAAAACTCTCGTCTTGGCGTCGCGTAAACAGGTTTACTGGTTGTCATTAAAGAACAGGCCAGCAGTAGAACGGGAAAAGCCTACTATAATATTAAGCAAAACACAGCAAGTTCAATTCACTCAAAGCAATTTCTTTACAAATAAAACTTTAAGCAATCTAATTTTATTCACGACCTGTTTTGCGAAGCTTGCAACGACGTGAAACTACTTCATCGATTCACATAAACAAGTGTCCAAACGAGTACTAATAACTCCTTGAATCCAAAACTCTCCTTTCCACCGCCAAAACTTAACGTACCTACAAAATTTACGCTTTTTTTTTTACACCGATAAGGTGACCTGTGATACTAATAAGGCGACCCGAAGCAAAACGAAGAAATTACCTTTCAGTTTGTCAGCAATGAAGTTCTAACGTTAACTCTATGCTTCGTACGACACCAGCCCCCCTCACACTTTTTTCAGGCTGCGAATCAATACATTTTTGGATGGAAAAATCCTTTGCTTTTCCACCAAAGATTGCACTTTGCTGTATGTCGATTTTCTTTCACGTTAAGATGAGAGAACCGCGTTTAGATCAAACTCAGAAACGCTGCGTTTCTTAAATTCCTTTTCAAAACCCGTTTGAAGCGAGAAGTCAACTTAACGCAGGCGTTCTCAGACAATCAGCATCAAGTAATCATACCCTCTTGATTACCAAAAGTGCCCTGGTGATTAAGAGAAAAAATGCCCTCTGTCTCAGCCAAGCAGCATTCAGTAACTCTACCCCATATGTGACACAGATGTAAAACAGAAAACACTTATTCAGCTGTGTCTGCTTATGATGAGAAGCTTAATTTTTGTAAAAATGCTCAAAAAAGACTTACATGGAGTGTAGTAACGTTCGTTCGTTAAAAAGTGATCTCCGGTTATCTCAGCGAAGTGAACCTCAACAATTACAACGCTTACTGGACGAGTGATCAGTGAAAAGCTTGCTCTGATATTCTCTCCTGTACTCGGAGCAGAACCAGTGGGAGCAACTTAGTCTTTCCAGCTTTGACGCTATCTCGCGCAATCTTGCTCTGAAGCCGTAAATAACTGCAGCTCCTTTCAAATCCTGCTCCGCATTTCGTATTTCCGATGTGCAAGCTTTGAGCTCTTTGTTTCGTAATTTCCTTTGGAAAAGTGTACGTTTCCATGAGCCGCAATGTGGCCAGATTCCTCAGGACAAGAAATTTTAACTTTTGATCCTTATTTTGAAATTAAACTAAAAAGCGAAATCTGAAATGGTCGTTCTTATCTCGAAAGCCAATGGAAACCGAAAGTTTAGCTCGAGTCCTGTTTGGCTCGACAGCTGCATGTTGTTTGGTGAGCCGATCAAATTATTTGAACAATTCTAAAAAGGATTACGACTGGCCTATTTTA